>NC_062541.1:3838134-3910634 GCF_022655615.1 Tachysurus fulvidraco | reverse complement strand
CATGAACAGTGATAGGAACCGATGCTGTTAACACAAACAGCATTAGGGCCACAGATGGATTTATTCTCCTTACACTCGTTGATGTCTAAGAGAAAAGAACAAGTACAGAGGTTCAGGTTTAACCTGAGTGCACTGTTAATACATGAACAAACACATGTGAATATTACAGACACACTGACCTTGGCATGGTCCACCTTTATCTATAGTGAAGTTCAATGATTTCGCCTTGTAGCCCTGTTCACACTGACAGTAGTAGCTACCCAATGTGTTGTAACAAACTGCATTGTTACCACATCTTTCTTCTTTTCCTTCTTCACATTCATCCTCATCTGTGTTATAGGATGGAAATCACATATGAAAAATAAACACATTCATTACAGGATGAAAAAACTGACAAATATAATCTTAAGAAATTTCAGAATCATGTAAACACTCATTTATTCAGTATTATTTCGAATTTGCAAAACAAAAACTAATCTGCAGAACAGAAACGTTTCAAAGAGGTTAAAAAACAACAAGAAACACGATAAATAAATTTGATTCTTCTGATTTCACACAGATCCAGTAATAAATCAGTTAATATAATGACAGCTCACAAAGTGACTAAACACGACATCAAGTTAGTCTTAAAGGGGATAAAACTGTTAAGGAAAATAATGCACATATCCTATTATGATGTATTATCTAATATATGTTACAGGTTTGTCCTTACCTTCAGAACCGTCTTTATTTTGTGCATATTCAGGACCACAGGTTACAGAAGCAGTCAGAAGAGCTGCAGGAAAAGAATGACCTTTAATTCAGTTAAAACTGGTACCTTAATTTATTATTATTATTATTATTATTATTATTATTATTATTATTATTATTATTATTATGTTATTGATATCTTTCACAGTTTTCATCATTTTTTCTGTAGTTTGTCAGATGTAGTTCATGTTTATGTCGTAGCACAATGTTTCAGTGTGATGTATTTTCCTCTCACTACGGCACGCACTTCCGTGATGTTCAGTGTTTTGCCGCCTCACATTACCTAGCCGTTTTTGTTAAATGTTGCTACGTCCTGTTTTTTTTACCTGAACTGAGGTTTTCACGCACCGTATAGATTCTGATTGGGTTTCGGTTTCAAAGCATCTAGCTGTAACATTCTAATGCTGCATCGTTGTAAGCATTGCAATTGTGAATTAACACTGTAAAAGTTGTACAAAATCTGCAGATTCAAGCGCAAGTAAAATGTTCCTCTACCCGAGGTTAAAAGTGAGGTTTAGAACCATGATACCCCAGGGTAAAGCTCAGTGTAGAAAGCCTATAGTGTGCACCTGAACCTGCCATTGAATTCCACCGACGTTGTGTGTCAATGCATTTCTGTTGGCGAAGCTCCTAGAGGCTTCTCATGTTATCCAATGGAAACAATTTGGATTAAAAGAACAAACAGAGCGATTAAACTGAATGTAAAAGTCTGGAAATCTTCAAGCGTACGTCTGTGATACTAATCATGCTGGACTCATACAGTATATCTACTAGACGTGTTTCACTGCTGACATGTAGCTGTGCAGTCTCGTTTGCATCACTAACGGGTTTAATCAGATGGCTTGACACAGGTCTTATCTCTAAGAGGGGAGATTAACTTCCAAGGAAAGAGTGTAAAGATAAAACAGTATAAATTAAATAGAAATAATACAACAACAATCCCTGAAAAACGTTTCTTCAAACCTTTGCAGTTCTGTACCACACAGTTTTGATTTCCTGTTATTTTGTTGTTGTTGTTGTTGTTGTTGTTTTGTTGTGTGTGTGTGTGTGTGTGTGTGTGTGTGTGTGTGTGTGTGTGTGTGTGTGTGTGTGTGTGTGTGTGTGTGTGTGTGTGTGTGTGTGTTTGTGTGTGTGTGTTTATGTGTGTGTTTGCAGTATGTGTGTGTGTGTGTGTGTGTGTGTGTGTGTGTGTGTGTGTGTGTGTGTGTGTGTGTGTGTGTGTGTTAGATAGATAGAGAGAGAGAGTCAGTGGACTGGGAATGAGGTGGCTGATGGTATGAAAGAGGAAATAGCAGAGAGGTAGATTAGGAATATGAATACACTTCTATTATTCCTGGAGCTGTACTGCGGAGACTCTGGGCACAAGATCACCACTTCCTCACGCCTGACCTGTGTTTTTTTGGAGAGTGGGGTGGGTTTTTTTGTCTGTTTCACAGATAAGCAAATCTTGTAGATCTTTTTCAGATTTCTATCCTGGCATGTGCACAAGCACAAATTTCTGTGGGATCAGTAAAAAAACACTTATCTCTCTCTATCTTTCTCTTACTGTTGCTGAGAAACATCCATCCGAGAAAGTAGAATGTCGCCGGAAATCGTGGTCATCAGCGTGTAGTGTTGCAGTGTCCCGACTCGTGTACATGATACACTGGTTCACTGACTACGGAGCGAGAGCTGACTGAGACGTATGTCACATTCACACTCATCTGATTAATGATCACACTCATCTATATTTATCTTCACAATACCCTCATGGTATAAATAAACTCTGAGCTCACACAGTCATGGTGAAGTGTATTGAAGATGAATAAGCCTTTATTTTGTTGCATATATATTACAGTAAAGTGAAACTCTTTCTTCATATATCCTAACTTTGGGGTCAGAGCACAGGGTCATCCATGATACAACACCCCTGGAACAGAAAGGGTTAAATGCCTTGCTTAGGGCCCGACAGTGGCAGCTTGGCAGTGTTGGGGCTTGAACCCTGATCCTCAACACAGAGTCTTAACCTGACACTTTTTTTTTAATCTCTCTGTCGTTTTGATTTCATTCTGGTTTGGTGATTTCTTTCTAGTCCAGTTCATGTTGTCTGCTTGTCGGACCCCTTGTCTGTTTTTGACACGTTTTTAAAAAAAAAATTCACGTGAATCAACTGATTAGGTAGATTTTTAAATGAATTTATTAAACCTATGTGTGTGTGTTTAAATAAGATGTGTGATTAAAAAAAGAAAGGATACTGTACACACCACCCACACACAATTAGTAGCAGGTCTGTGATCGGTTATAAGACTTACTGAAGTGCACAGCAGCCCTTTTTACTGAAAACACACAGACCACAGTGGAGCTGCACACTGCCCAAGTCCCTCACACAACACCACAAAAGGGCCTCGGTTCCTGCGTCATTGGTGTTTTCCATGGTTCCATGTTTTCCACATTTTTGCTCGGGTGTAATTTGAGAATAAAGTTCTAAAAATTCTCACACGCTCCTTTTTATCCGGGCTGAAAGCTGGAGTCGTCAAAACGTTTCATCTTAGAGCCTTGGATCAACTTCTACAGTTTCACATTACGTCAGATTCTTTTATTTTGTGTCTCTTTTGATCATCTAAAGAAAAAAAAGTCTAAATACGCACTTTAGCACAACATGTTTATTGTTCTCATGCTACATGCAGGGACGGCAACACGTGGCGTTGTGTGATCAAGAGTGATTACTGGCTTTATTTATTAAAGAACAAAACATCATATTTAATGTTGTGGAACCAAGTACAGCATCTGTAAAGAGATGATCTCAGCAGTGTGTTGTATATCGGGGATAAAACACTGCCGTTTTAAGAATATAACAATACTAACTTCTCTCTATTTCGTCGTTTAACAAATACGGCTCGACTGGATGCTTTCTCTAGGATTTTTCCCCTCAAACAGAACAGCGTTTCCTGAGTTGACGTCACCCTCCTGCAGTCCTGTAGGACACCGAGCGATAAATGCACCTTGATTTCCTGTGGCTCTGTTTCCTGGTCTAACAACACTCCAGTCTTCCAACAAGCTTCACCATACACTCTTTGCCTCGCAGCTGTTTCTTTTCCCTCTATCACTTCTTTCCCAGCTGTTCTGCTGAATTCTCCTGAGAAACCTGCATTGTCATTCTCCCGTGATGTCATACCAAGGCCCTCTGTGTGTGTGTGTGTGTGTGTGTGTGTGTGTGTGTGTGTGTGTGTGTGTGTGAGAGAGAGAGAGAGAAAGAGAGAAACAGTGGTAGAAGTAAGGGATGCATTAAAAGCACCACTTATCACTCAGATGTTTTTCACACTTTGAGCTCATATCAGATTCTTTCTACAGTCCCCTCATGCGTAAAACCACAGATGTTGGATCTGGATAGACATCTGCTGAAACGTTTTTATTTTTTATTTTTTGTGCTTTCTGTGGCAAATAAATAGTCTGAGGATTTTTCTGAAACACACTATTCCACAGTATACAGTACATGCTGAGGTCTCAATTCTGATTGGTCGGAAGCTGTTATCATAGTGAACTTTCTGTTGCGTACCAGCAGCTCTGACAACACCGCCTTGACACCAGATTTATATTCATGCGCTGCTTGTATGTGTTTTTATTTCCATAGCAACAACTTAACCCTGGGCTGTGTATCACAGTCGCTTTGCAAAATTTGATAACAAGTCTAACAAACAACTTGTTTTTATTAAATAATTATTATATTAATGTTATATTAATAATTATATACTGTGTATATATAATTGTTATATTAATTATTTACATTAATGGAAGGTTTATGTTTATCTGTTGTTGTTTTTTTTTTTGGTCATATAAACTTTAGGAGCAAGTGTTATAAAAAATTATGTAAAAAAAAAACTTTACGTTGTTTAAAAGTACACTGTGTTCTTTCTGTTCTTTTTTCAAGACTTTAATAATAGTTGACAGTTCTCTTCTTTTTTGCTGTGGAAAAAAGAAGAGAACACTCTGGGAACTGCTGTTATAGAAAAACTTACTTTCATCACACCGCTGTTGATTATACCACAGTACAACATCAAGACATGGATTTTGAAATGTCCTGCAGAGACGGATTTACTGTGGTCTGAACTATCACGCCTCACCACGCTACACCTGTGACATTTACGTACCATAAGCTGTTGCATAGTTTCTGACAGGAAAGACGTACTGTTACAACACTTCCAAACTGTCACCACTGCCATGGAAACACAACACAGAAGTAGATGATTGAGACTCACCCAGAAACATCAGGCACCTCATGGTGAGGAGAAAGAATCCGATCCAAAGTGAACACGCTGACAACTGGATGCTGATTAAACCCTGCTCTCGACCATTAAATCAAAGGTTAACCAGATCACTGTGTGTGTGTCTGTGTCTTTCTGTTTCTAAACCACTGCCTTGATAAGACAAACACACAAACACACAAATGAAAATGACTCGTCTCAACCACTGATGTCTCAAGCTCAGTTCTGAAATGACAAGAGGAGGGTTTCATTGTAGTGAAAGCTGACTGAGTCCTGCCCCTTTGGAGGTGGGGGAACTCTACAAGGCAGATGGGAGCGTAATGGTGTGATTTTTCCACAGCTATAAAACTAAAAGGGCTGAAAATACGCACAGAACGCATTGGGTGACAGGTCCTGACGTTATTAGAGTGCAGAGCTTTCTCATTTCTCTCTCACAGCGCATATACGTATCTCTATCTATCATCAACAAATGAAAAGTAAATTCAGAGTAAATTTGGGTTTAACGGAATTGCACATTTATAATTCTTCTTCTTCTTCTTCTTCTTCTTCTTCTTCTTCTTCTTCTTCTTCTTCTTCTTCTTCTTCTACTACTACTATTATTATTCTTATTAATATTATAACTCATTTTTTTTTTTACAATATTTTTACCTTTGTTCAGTGAACAGATCCGTTTCTTTCTCACACTTTATATTAATCATTTAATCGTAACTCATTAATCATGATTCAAAATGATTAATAAATAAATCATTGATTGAGCTTTCACACACTGTTCCGGTGTGTAGTGGAGTTTAGTGACATGTAGAGATGTGAGAATTAGTGCTTATTAGCTTCTACTAGCCACAATGTTTACCATGTTTTTTAATATAACTATATAAATATGGATCAACTGAGATCTGACCAATAAACATCATTTTCATCAACTGAAGCCCAAAAATGTTTCCGGTCAGCTTGTACACTGTGTTAGTGCTGATAATTAATTAACCATCTAAACAGTGTCTTTTTACATAACCTCACAATTGATCATAGCAAAAGCATAATTTATGATATTTAGCAGAAGCATTGCCACATATTTTCCCAACATTCTGAATCTAAATGAAGCTAGATAAGAAAAATGTTCTTAAATAATCTTCACAAATTAGCAGCTAACATGAAGTATGAACATTTGTTTAACACTTTTCAAAAAATTATCAATATATTGCAGGTAGTTACAGTAACACCATACTGAATTTTGTTCCAAAGTCCAATGTTTCACATTTGTTAGCCTGATTTTTATTTTATACCTCACCTTTTTTTTTTTCACCTCACTCCATAAGTAATAGGACTAGGATACATGTGCATGTCATTTGTGTATTCATGTTCAATTCTACTATGCTGCTTCATGCTACATTTGTGCCTATAAATAGCTTCAACGAACCTTGTTCTAATACATTTGGCCAGAAGCTCAACTAAACTTTTACAATGATCTGCGCATGTTGCTATCTTGTCACTTTTATACCAGTATTTATATAAGTGCTTAGTTAAGAAATTGAAGTTGTTACTTGCTGGTTAACCATATGCACGTAGTAGAGGAAGTGCTTTTTTGTAGCTTTTTTTTTTCTCAGGTTTTTTTTTCCTCCCACACTTCAACATGGGGACAAAATGTTCTTTCTAAAGAAGGTTCTACTTCTTATTTTTGATGAATACATTGTATAAAATATACAGTTGTTTGACTGTAAATCTTCGTGTGTGTGTGTGTGTGTGTGTGTGTGTGTGTGTGTGTGTGTGTGTGTGTGTGTGTGTGTGTGTGTGTGTGTGTGTGTGTGTGTGTGTGTGAGAGAGATAGAGAGAGAGAGTGCCTTTTTTTTAATGCACTATATTATATTAAAGATTAAATGTGGCCATAGAGTGTTATTCAGTCAGAAGAATAAGTAAAAAGTCCCAGTTTTCCTAACAATAGCAATATGTTGTCCATAAGGGACATGGTGACATGGTGTGACTAGATATATTGTCTTAGTGATTGCCGCTTGGCTGTTATGCTGAGGTTGTGTGCCACTAAATTTATTTGTTTTATGTTACAATGGGGCGACCCGTAAAAGACCCGAGTTCTGACCAAGGACAAACAGCGGCTGATGACTAATGCTATTCATTTATATATATATCTGAGGTGAACAATCAAGTTTTACATTTTTAAAACCCACAACAACAAATCCGAATCCAGACAGAGATACTCGTATATATAGATAGGTCTATAGTGTGCAACGGTGATGTTGAACAGATCACTGTTTCAGCTTTAGATTTATTTGTTGACATAATCGCCATAGAATCATGCTTGTTAAGCGAATGGTTAACCACCTTAGCTGTATTCTTGGAAATATCAGCATCCTGTGTCGTAAAAGAGAGTAGAATTTGCATACATAGCGCTTTATTTTCCACTATGTTTGTAAAGGTCCTGTGTGGCAGCAGGGGATAGCTGATCAGTGGGGGTATGTGGCAGTGGGGGCATGGCTGAGTGGTGTGTTGTGAATGGAGGTTCCAGGGGAACAAGTGGTACAGTAGGCTTTATACACCTGTGATTAATTTCACTAACAATGTGTTTGAAACAGTGGTTGCCTTCTAAGTGATGTAGCATTGAGGAAGACATTGACTGCATGGTGTTAGAACAGTTTATCCTGCACCTGCCTGGGTCCAGTGTCATTGGCCAGAGTCACTGGAGGAGGTTGTCTGGCTGTCTAAGGACCATTTGGCAACAAACCAAGAGGCAGACTGTCCCTCTTTCTTGGCTGTCTCCCCGGCCTGAGTGAGGGTGGTGGTATGTGGCAGTGAAAGTGTGGCTAAGTAGGAGGTTGTGAATGAAGAGTGGGGTCCAGGGGAACAAGTGGTAAGCTTCAAACACCTGTGAGTAATTTAACTAATGATGTGTTTGCTCTCTCAAGCATGAGAGCTGGAGGGGATTCAAGGGCTGAGAGCGAGAGCTGTGAGGTGAGAGAGAGAGCTGAAAATGCAGAGCCATGTGTGAAATTTTGTCTGCCTTCCACTTCCTCATTACCGCAACACATCCTTGTAAAGATGCTTACATCGTGGTATTTCAGCTTTTCAAGTACAAAAAAACTTTCAGTATATGCTTTGAAACCACCAGTTTTAATTTTACAGTGAACCAATTTGTGCTGTCTTGAATTAATATTTAAATTTTGGAATTTTACATCTGAGAATTCAATCTTTTTCCATCTAACCTCTCTTTAATCCTGGTTTTTGTTTTATAGTAAACTTTAAGATAGGAATTAAGATCAATTTCAAAGCTTAAATTTTCTGAATTAAAAACTTATATCATCTGATTCTTGACATGTCTTATAATCTAATATTCATCTAATCCATCCAACATCTGGTTTCTCATGTTTATATCCATTAAAAACATAAAGTATTGAAAAACCTTAAACATTTTAACTGCTTTCAGATATCTTGGCTTCAAGGTGAATGTGTCCTGACTATAATGTCTTCTCAGTGTGATGATACTGCTTCCTTTCTTCTCTTCCTCTTAAAGTCCTTATATAGGGTTTAAAAATAACCAGAAGTGACACCACACCACTTCCTCCTAAAGCAGAAACCTCAAAACATCAACCAATAAAAGTCCAGTATTGAGTGTATTTCAATTTGAGTAACAATAACCACAGTGAGGTCTCCTCTATAATATATTTAGCCAAAGAAGTGGAAACCACTCAGCTTGTATGACACCATGTTCAAAAGCAGGTAAATAAAGTAATTTAAACAAAGAAGCACACACCAGACACACCCACATGTCAGTGTAACTTCCTTACACTGACACCTGATTCAAATCTTTTCTTGAGTTCAGTAACCAAATGGGAATCTTTTTGGTTCAGGTTTTGTGAAATAACAGGTCGAATTGTCCTACATTGCTGTCATCATTGGTGGCTTTAAAAACAGACACACATATTTCACAAAAAACAGTGCAATTTTTTCCAACCCATCTTTTATTAATGCAATAAACTGATTGTAAGAAAATGTAACAAACCACATTAAAACCAAGGAAGAGGTCACTGAACAGACTCTCAATCATGGACAGTCCAGACAACCTGCTTCATGACCCTAATACAAAAATTGTTGCACACACACACACACACACACACACACACACACACACACACACACACACACACACACACACACACACACACACACACACACACACACACACACACACACATTTTGTTCATGAAATGAAAATAGAAGTAGACAGACTAACTATACACATTGTCCAATCAGAAAAGGAGATGATGAAAGTGTACACACATATGCACACACGCAAACACACGCAAACACACACACACACACACACACACACACACACACACACACACACACACACACACACACACACACACACACACACACACACTCAAGCTCAGGAAAGCCTGTTGATGGATTTACCTGCACTATTGTATGTGTCTCATTCTGTTTCCTTAATTCACTGTGTGCTGAATGATGAACAGATTAAACTTCCCTCTTCACAGTGTGCACTAAGGTCACACACACACACACACACACACACACACACACACACACACACACACACACACACACACACACACACACACACACACACACACATCCTTGTATTCATTTTATACTTGTTCTCTCTCTCTTTCTCTCTCTCTCTCTCTCTCTCTCTCTCTCTCTCTCTCTCTCTCTCTCTCTCTCTCTCTCTCTCTCTCTCTCTCTCTCTCTCTCTCGCTCTCTCTCTGTGGTTAACTAAAACATTCAGTCATTGTTTCTTCATGTACCCACAATTCACTATACTGTCCCTACTATACAAGACTGGATTACATTATTGTCTCAGAACTGCCCCTAAGCAAATTTCACCCTCTTTTCTGTTAAAACTGATAATAAACTAATATTCATCCTTAACTGTCTATCTGTCTGTTTTTATTACTCTACATCTGTTTGTCTGTCTATTTGTCTATCTATCCATATATATAGAGAAACATATAAACCTACACACAGCTATCTCTCTGTCTGTCTGTCTATATGTCTAGACCAGAAAAAGCTTTGTATACAAATTTGTATTTGTATTCAACACAAGCATATCAAGAGAAGGTAAAATTGTTAATCAGACCAGAATAATATTTTTTTACATGCCATATTGTTCATCATATGTGCAAATGATGTGTAAGACTTGTGAATTAGTGACCCAGCCAGTGATACATTATGATTAATCATTAGTAATTAATCATTAACAAATGACTGTATGTCTTAATATAGCGATATATCATCATGTTAGAGTGATATAACTTGTTTCTCAAGTTCGCTAGATCACTATATTTAATTCAAGAGGATCAGAAATGAATTGATATGTGTGAGTCTGAGTGTTCAGAACAATTTGTAGACAGCAATTTATATACTTCAGCCACACACACACACACACACACACACACACACACACACACACACACACACACACACACACACACACACACACACACACACACACACAGAACCATTTCCTCAATTCACTGTTCACAGAAACATCTTAGCATTTTGTACAGATGTCTTGTGACAGTATATCAATTAGATTGGACCAATAAAATGCTAAATGTTTTGCTGAATGGGTAACAAGATGGAAAGAATTGTTCCAAAAATGTGTCACAACAGCCACAAGCACACAGACTCAAAGAAAATTCAGGTGACTTTATTACCACACTGCATCTGCACAGCTGTAATTGTGAGGATTGTGCACTGAGCTTGTAAGCAGCAGAAAGAAGGTGTTACCCATAAGAGCAGATTATTTTCCACATGAACAATGGCTCAGTATTTGTTGTGTGATGTTACAGAGGAAGCAGCTATGTGCATTAGTTACTTTTCATAGTAGAGATGAACACAAGCTTATAGCACAATAGCACAATAGCACAAATTAGATGCAGGGCCCTCAAGATTTGAAAACAAAAAAAAATTATTTAAAAAAATTTTTAAATATTGCACTCCCTATTGTGAAAAATATATGTATTTATACCTAAATAATTGTGTAAGTAGAAAAAAAAACGCAAAAACTGCATTTAGAAACAGCTGAGTTCCCCCTCCCCTTCCTCACAGTGGTTTGACCCACTTTTATTATTTTTTATGATAGTTTTACTTTCTACAAAGAAAAACTTTGAAAATAATCATAATGACGCGTCTCCGTGCTACAATAATAATCTTTATAAGTACAATTAGACTATTATTTGTGTGTCCTTCCTTCAAAAATTGCTCATGAGAAATTTTATATTTATTGTCCACCCCTACTGTTAAATTAAAACAAAAATTTCCATGTTTTCTTGTCGGTCGAGATCAACATTGATGATTCAAAGTGCTTTGATCAGGTCACCAATCTAAAGAATTTCATTGAGAGAAGTAACAGTGATGCAGACTTCAGTGATCTACAAGCACACCAGAGGTGGACCAAATTCTTTGAAAGATCCAAAAGTGTTGATTTTCATTCAGAGCTGCTTAAGATGGCACAGTTTTTTTGCCATACCTGCTCACAATGCAAATGTTGAGCGTATCTTTTCACTGATGCAAGCCCAGTGGACCAAGGAAAGGAATCGCTTGTCTGTTGATTCACTAAAGGGGATTCTGTGCACTCAGTACAATTACAAGAACATGACCTGCAAAGACTTCCATTCTTACTTAATGAGTAATCGTAGAATTAAGCCTTAAATGTTATATGAATATGGGACCTGGAGCTGACTGTCTTTTGTTGCTTATAATAAATTGGAATGTTGATAACACATAAGCAGTCTTTAATAATATTCTCAATTACATGTAGATGCATATTTTCTGTATTAGTGAGTGTGGTGGTGCCTATGGAGTGTCGCTCTAGGATGGGTGCTTATGAGGCTGGGAGGGGGGAAAAAATCACAGTACTGTATACTCACTACAAAAAACTAGACTACAAAACTAGTCATGATTAAGGACAATGTCCCGTCCAGAGACAAGCTGTTTCGTGTTGAGGTTTTGTTCAAACCGACCATCGAAAATAACCTCGCTATTGTTTTTTTTTCATTGGTTGTTGCGTTAAATCTTACCCAGATAGTGCCATTTTCTGATTGGCTGTTGTGTAGCCTTTTTTTTTTTTTGATTGGCTGATAAGTGTCAGGCTCGACTAAGAGCTCCAGGGGAGACACCGGGAAACAGCTTGATGCGCAGAAGGTTTTTCGAAATTGACTAAAATAATGCAAATTGGCAATCGGTAAAAATCCTATTATTTTAAAACGTAATTCACTTTTTACATCTATAATATTATAATTAATGCATTCTTTCATATATGTTGATTAACTTAAACAGGACCTTGTACATCCATGCTCCACATAATCTAAATCTAATAATAATTGGATGAAAAATGTTGTTTATTATATGGTGGCATATTTTTGGAAGGAGTCGACAGTGTCGGTTTTTATTAATGAGTTTTTTTAACAGTGAAAAATGCAGAAAGAAAGAAAGAAGGAAGGAAAGAAAGAAGGAAGGAAAGAAGAAAGGAAAGAAAAAGAATTATTTTATTTAACAATTAAATAAAATTACATTTAAAATAATAAATAAATAAATAACAAACAAACATGAGGTTTTGTCACAGGAAAATTTTCATGACAAAGTAATTACAGTTTTTTCAATCGCTAACAAGCGCTTACCTATACTTAAGATAATTTTTCTAAACTCTTAATACAGACTTACACCTACAAAACACAATTGGCCAAATTGATCATTTTCCTCTCAAAAACACATTTTGTTAAATATATACTAACTCTCCATTTCAAAACAGAACACATCTTTCTCTGCACACACTAACTTTACCGAAAGACTGGAAATCTGACTCAAAATGAAATTATTCTGTCAAAGAATAACACTTGTTTTCACTTCACAAGGTATATGCAGTCAATCAAAGTACACCAGGTTTCAAAATACTGGCTATTGTTGACATTAGAAAAGCTGCATAGACTTTTATGTTTCAGGTAACATGCAATCCACCTTTTACACAAAATGTCTTAGTTGGGAACGGTATGTCCACATGTACAGTAATGTTCACATTCAAACGTATTCCAGTAAAAAGCGAATCGGTTATTTTTTTCTTTACTGTTTATTGAGGTTCAGTAGAAACACAATATAATAGAAGAGAAAAAGTTTTACAGTATTGCTTACAGTGAACAAAATATCATATATAAGAGGATTCTGAAAAACAAAAAACAAAACAACAAAAAGCCCAGATAAGAAGGGGGGGACTAAAAATAGCACAAAATTAATGTATCCTAATCCCTGCGATCTTCAGGGTCAGTCCACATGTTTTCGTCAACATCACATCTGATATCATCCAAGGCCATGCACCTGGGATAAAACCGCTTGGTATGTTGGATGCACCCTTGGCAATCTTGAACTGTGATGTCCCTGCAGCCAGCATCCATGGCTTCAAGGAGGGACATCTGGTCATGTGGCTGATGGTCATAAACCTTCCACCATGCAGAAAAAAAATGCAATACTTACCTGTTGGTTTGTTGAAAGATGCGAGTAATGGAGGCAACCTTTGACCGCCTCAAATTGGGTTGCACTCTTTCAGCAGCCTCTCTTAGTGAGAGACCGTGGTTGATTACATGGTCAATGATAGTGGCACGAATTTCATCACTGACTACTGTTCTTGCAGCCTTTGGAATGCCACCACACATTCTTACACCTCTACCTTGCCCTCTCCTTGGGCCTGCACCTCTTACTGCACTTCTTACTGAACCTCTCACTGCACCTGCACCTCCTACTGCACCTCTCACTGCACCTGCACCTCCTACTGCACCTCTCACTGCACCTGCACCTCCTACTGCACCTCTCACTGCACCTCTTACTGCACCTCTCACTGCACCTCTCACTGCACCTCTCCCTGGCCCTGCATCTGTCACTGGAGCTGGTCTTCTCCCTGGGCCCCTTGCTCTTCCTCTTCCATGTCCAGACATTACAGTGTTTGTCTTTTTCTGTTTCTAAAAACATCATTCATCAAAGTCCTCATTTTATAGTAATAGAAAAACATAACCTCTGCCACTGAGTCTAAGCCAGACTGGAATCAGCTGTGGTTGGCCCAATTCACCCAGCATAAATCAGCTGTGTGACAATTACTCAATTGTCTGTTTATTATCAGCTGAGATATATTGTTTTTGAACTGATATCATTGCAGAAGCAGAGGTTTATATACCGTATCTAAGGTTTGGAATATTGTTGTTGCTATTGTGGGATGTTGTGTGTTAACATTCATGAATACTACAAAAAAAATCCATAATTTTTTTGGGAGGTATATCTTGTCTGTTAAGAAAATGTAAGCATTGTGGAAATGTGTTCACTGGTTGCATATTGTGTGAAAACGACATGAAATGTGTGAATGCTATGGCCACAAAAGACTGATGCTGTGCTAATTGTGTTTAGAGTTTTGAAAATGTGACAACTGTTTGGACAAACACTTGTTAGCGACTGAAAAAAACTGTAAGACTTTGGATTTAAACTCAGTGACCTGAAGGTTTTTTTAGTTTGTCACTCAGCTTCTCAGGAAATACAGAAGAAAGCTGAATGCTTATTTTATCTGCTTTTGTCGACATCTTGTGTTTACATACGGTACTGCACATATTAGCTCTTGAATTTTGTATTGTGGTTGGTCAGAAAATGTGGAGTAGTTGTCTGATAGTAGAGCAGCTTTATTTTGTCACAGGTTGATATTAATGCGTTTGATTTAACACACTGTTTCTGTGGTGTAAATAAGGGGTAAATAAATTGTTGAATTGTAATGTGGTGAAGTTTTCTGTTATTTAACATTTTATGCAAGGAGTCTATGGGTGGCAGCGCTTTGTAATGTGTCTTTGTATGTTGTAGCTTCCTACATAGCTTCCAGGGAGTTATTAGCACGATTAGTGGTCAGAAATGGAAACTACAGCAAGAACTAAACCTTTATAGAGAGAAGATTTTTCTTGCCTCATGCTCACATTATGAACATATTAAGTGCAAAAATGGTCTAGTTTTAAAATAAATAACATTGTGGATAACATTGTTGATAATAAAGTACCATGAAGACGTAATCACAGAAGATAAGAAAGTATAAACAAAAGCCCTGGTGTCAGAGAATTTCCATCACCCCACCTTCATATCCAAGCTATCATGACAAGCCTAGAATCAAGTTTTACATCCTGCTTTAAGTAAACTTTTTTCTGTTTGTTCTTCTTCTTTAAACAAGTCTTCTGAGTGGCTCTGACTAATTAATCTGTAAGATTTGCTGTAAGATTTAGATTTAAAGATTTTAACCTGAGAAAATATATCACTGGTAGATCGTAAATATCCAGTGACTGACAAGTAGAAATGTAAGAAGAGTCGGGTTAAACCGCTGCTGCTCTCTGGCACTGGACTTATCAGTGTCAAGAACACACAGAGTTACGTATTCAGAACTTCTTTTAGTTTCTGCAAGAGAAATATAGAAGAGATTCAGGTTCAGCTGCAAAAAATTTAAATTATTTCTAAACAATATCAAAATTGCATAACCTTTACTCATTATTATTATTATTATTATTATTATTATTATTATTATTATTATTATTATAAGATGAATCACACCTCACCATCACATGTAACGCTCTGACTTGCATTAAAGTGCTCCTGTCCGTTGCTGGCCACAAAACCAGTAGCACATGTACAGTGATAGGAACCGATGTTGTTGGAACAAACAGCATTAGGACCACAGATGGATTTATCGTCCGTACACTCGTTGATGTCTAAGAGAAAAGAACAAGTGCAGAGTGCACTGAGTGCACTGTTAATACCTGAACAAACACATGTGAATATTACAGATACACTGACCTCTGCATGATCCACCTTGATCTTGAGTGAAGTTAAACAATTTCGCCTTGTAGCCCGGGTCACACTGACAGTAATAGCTACCCAATGTGTTGTAACAAACTGTATTGTTACCACATAATCCTTCTTCACATTCATCCTCATCTGTTTTATAGGATGGAAATCACATATGAAAAATAAATACATTTATTACAGGATGAAAGAAAATTTTAAGAAATTTCAAAATAATGTAAACACTCATTTATTCAGTATTATATCTAATTTTCAAAACAAAAACTAATCTGCAGAACAGAAAAGTTTCAAAGGTGGTTAAAAAAAAAAATAATAATAATGTAAGCTCACAAAGCGACCAAACACGTCATCAAATTAATCTTAAAGGGGATAAAAACTGTTAAGGAAAATAATGCACATATCCTATTATGATCCAATATATGTTGCAGGTTTGTCCTTACCTTCACAACCACTTTTATCATGTGCATATCCAGGACCACAGGTTACAGAAGCAGTCACACTGGTCTGTACGAATAACAGTAGAGCTACAGGAACGGAATGACCTTAAATTCAATTGAAACTGTTTACCTTAAGTTATTATTATTATTATTATTATTATTATTATTATTATTATTATTATTATTATTATTATTATTATTATTGTTGTTGTTATTATTGTTATTATTGTTATTATTATTATTAATAATAATAATAACAATAATAATAATAATAATAATAATAATTATTATTATTATTATTATTATTATTATTGTTGTTGCTATTATTATTATTAATAATAATAATAATAATAATAATAATAATAATAAATAATAAATAATAAATAATAAACAATATAATAATATACATGAGAGGACCTGCAGTTATTATGTCACCTTAATCCACCTAAATGTAAGACTTAATCCAATAGACGTTCACTTATGGAGAAACGTGTGTTTCAGAAGGATCTGCATTATAAAGCCCAGTTTGATGTTTCTCACAGTATTTAATTAATTATTATCTTTTTAAAGCCTGTCATGCTTTGTGGGAGTTTTTAATAGTAGGAACATAACATCAAAATGTTTAAATGAACACTTGCCTGGCCAGCAGTCCCACAACAATCGTATATAATAAAAGACAGAACTGTCGTTTTGAAATAAGGTCCATGTGTCAGTTCAGCACCAGAATCAGCACGAAACACCAGAAACCACCACAGCATACAAACATGGCCGCCATTGACGACTACACTTCCCAATTTACACAAACTGAACTCTTGTAGGAGTCAAAAGTTTTCAAACAGATTTTTTGAAAAAAAAAAAATATATATATATATATTTTTATGAATATCACATTTTGTAAATTGTAAACTCTGCTATTAACCTGAATATGTGTCTTTGTGTCCTCTTTGATAGATAAGGCCCCGATCTTCACATTCTCATAGCAGGATATGCTGGTAGCTCGTCTTTTTTATTTCTGTCTTTTAAAACATCTAAAATTATGTGAAAAAGTGAGTTTATGGTAACAAAATGAAAATATATACACAGTGGTGATTAATATTAGAAGACAATTTATAAACACTCCAGGACATCACTTGTTTCTCCCACTGCTCTGGTGTGATCTCTAATCTTCTTCCAGTCTCTTCCACTGTTCAGTAACTGTACTTGGTTTCTTTCAGTGTTCTTGCTTCAAGGAACCTGTTTTATAGTGTGACTGGGGATGTTGTCTTGCATGAACATTACAGGATGATTGAGAGAAGCTCACAGGGAAGTAACCACATGTTATTGAAGGAGGTCCTGAATTGCATTCGACCTTCTATGTAGCTGTATAAGAAACACAACTCTTGCTGCAGAAAACATCTCCTAATCATCAAGTTTAATTAATTTTGGTCCAATGTTCCATTTTGTTGGAATAATCACTAGGTGTCGCTGTGTTTTTGCTGTTGTTAGATGATGCTCTCTTATTGCTATGAGTAAAGTTTATAAATTAAAGTTTAATTAAAGACTCTTTAAGGGATTTGTATACAAGACACAACACACCCTGAATAACTTTTCTACATACCCTTGCAGTTCTGTACCACAGTTTTGATTTCCTGTGCGTGTGTGTGTGTGTGTGTGTGTGTGTGTGTGTGTGTGTGTGTGTGTGTGTGTGTGTGTGTGTGTGTGTGTGTGTGAGTGAGTGAGTGTGTGTATATGTGTGTGTGTGTGTGTGAGTGTGTGAGTGTGTCTGTGAGTGTGTGTGTTGTTGTTTTTTTCACACACAAGCTTTACTTCAATTTAAGGTAGTATGTCATCTTTCAGTGACTCTCAAAGCATTTTAACCAAAAACTTAACCACTTCCTTTCCAAGATAAAGACTAAGAATAAAGAGACAAAAAATGGGATAGACGAGAAATTTAACTGTAAATTTAACAACTTTCTTTCCCATATGAAGACTAGGAATAGAGAACAAAAAATGTTTGTCCAGATGTGGATTTTTAAGTATTTTTATTAATGTTTCAGTGTTTATTAGGAACACCTTTGCACCTACATATTCATGCAATTACTGAAGAAGTCGATCGTGTCACATCCATGCAAATCTATAAAAAGGTCACAAGCTTCAGTTAATGTGCAGGTCAAGCAGCAGAATGTGGGAAAGTCTGATCTCAGCGACTTTGGTGGTTGGTACTGTACCAAGTCAAGTAACGAGAAGTCAAGATTTAAGAAGTTTTACTGTCAATTTTTAACCATATAGCTAGTGCGGTATACAGTGAACTAAAAGAACAGACACACACGCACTCACACACACACACACACACACACACACACACACACACACACACACACACACACACACACACACACACACACACACGCACACACACACTCACACACACACACACACACACACACACACACACACACACACACACACACACACACACACACACACACACACACACACACACACACACCAGTCTTTGGCACCTCCCAAAATCTCATCAAAACTATGAGAGTTGAAAAGTTTCTAACAGATAACAGTGTCACCTACAAACAGCTCAAAACCTTTTAAATGATCCCTCAGAAAAAGCCTCCAAAGCCATGATAAGTCAGAAGCACACAGATATAGATTCTCACAGACATAGATTCAGATTATAATGACTCACCTAAAACCAGGAGATACAGGCAGTTCATGGTGTCGATCTATCTTACACAAGCACAGAGCTTTAGATATACAGTGAAAGCCCTGAGAGTTCTGCCCCTCTGGAGGCAGGTCAACCTCTACAAGGTTTGCTGTGATGCTGTCAGTCATCACAGATATATAAGAGACTATTAGATTGTATTAGCTGTGTTTAGTCTCCGAGGCATAAAGTTATAAGGGAATAATCAGTAATAACGCAATTTCGAAAATAAAGAATTTCATAATCATAATGTTTCATTCCTCTGATATTTTTTTTCTAATTTTCCAAGTTTTTATTTATTAAAGCACTATATGTACTTTTTATGCCTTTATAGTAACA
This sequence comes from Tachysurus fulvidraco, assembly GCF_022655615.1. NCBI lineage: Eukaryota > Metazoa > Chordata > Actinopteri > Siluriformes > Bagridae > Tachysurus > Tachysurus fulvidraco. The sequence continues at coordinate 3,891,327 of NC_062541.1, read as the reverse complement.
TTTAATCTTTTGGTGCATCCACAGCTTTAAACAGAATATTACTCCACAAGCTTTTGTGTTACTGAGAAACAAGTCATGCACCAAAAATGAATGAATGAATGAATTTGTTTGTTTATTTATTGTACTTTTATTTTTGTTTATTTAGGTACGTGGTTCAATTTAAGGGATCAACCAAGCTGATATTACAGTGCTTGGATACTATGATGTTGGGTTGTAAATTTTTCACACCATACACTTTTTGAATCATTAACCATTGGCATAGACATTTACATGGTAAACAATAATTACTTATTTTGTTTTGTTTTAAAGCACAACACTTCTGACCCTATAACCTACTATTAATGCACTTACTGAGAAATGTCATGGCTCATGGCTAATCCATTTAGCTCCATGTAGTCTTATTTCTACAGATGTATACTGACTACTCTGTTTACAGTAGATTTTTGATGGATCACATTAAAACTTTAGTCAGATATGTCACCTCTCAGTGACTCTCTCAGCAGTTCTATTACTATCTATTACATCTTAACAATTTACCGGAAGCTCTACTACAACCACTTTCTTTCAGAGATGAAGACTAAGATTAGAGAACCATGTGGTAAGTGACCATTTGAATGTGTGGTATTGGATTTTTTTTTTCCTGCAAGCTTTATTAATCATGATAATCTTGATTCACCCCCCTTTAATTAATGAAAGCTGAAGTTATACTGAATTCATATTTATGTAACAGAATCCCATACAAAATATATACTGTACATCACATATTGTCACTGTTTATTTTATTTAATTTTGTTGCTCTGTATTGTACGTAAAGGGTTTTTGTAAGATTTGCTTAAAGGATTTTCAGGTTTTTGCCAGCACTTTTTTTGGGGTGCACTGCCAAAAGTATGTGCACCCCAAAAAAAGTGCTGGCAAAAACCTGCTGGTTTCTCTTACATTAATTTTATTTTGAAAATGGAAGGGACAACTCAATTCTTTGTTCTCAATATTCATCTGTTATAGCCACATATTCCTGGGAACGTGAAGACCTAGCCAAACCCGACTGTACCAAACCAAACACACTGTATGGGGAAATTGTTTCACGGCCTCTAAGAATCTGGTGCACCAGAAGATCCATTACAAATCTATTAATAAGTCTTATCTTACTCACAAAACATTCAGGTGACATTATTACCACGATGCATCTGCACAGCTGTAATAGTGAGGATTGTGCACTGAGCTTGTAAGCAGCAGAAAAAAGGTGTTAGCCATACGTGCAGATTATTTTCCACATGAACAATGACTCAGTATTTGTTGTGTGATGTTACAGAGGAAGCAGCTATGTGCATTAGTTACTTTTCATAGTAGAGTTGAGCACAAGTCACTTCTTCAAAAGTCTTTGTACAGTCTGATTCAGCCTGAATGTCAAGCAGTTCATCTCATCTCCAAAACAAACCACCAAAAGACATCATACATGTCTGAAAATAAAGACAGATCATATTCAGAAAGAACATGCTGTTCCTCCGACCCACAGGAGAGTTACAGAAACTATGAACTTCTTTGAAGCTTAAATGTTTTGTCACATAACTCAATATTTTTTATTTCAGAAAAGCTGCCATTTTTTTTAATATCCTATATTTTATTCGAGGTCTTTATAGAAATATATCATTCCCCATTTCTTTAACAGTCCTTTTCTTTCCAACCTGAACCTGTCTTCCTTCATCCAAAAAAAAAATCATTCTGAAGATGAAGTGGACGAAATTTGCCATCGTTCTGTTTTGAATTTGTTTAGATTTTAGCACTTTTTTTCAAGCAATATGTTAGCTTTTGAAAAATGCTGTAATACTACAAATATGTAGTTTTATGCACTAAGGGCAAAATAGTTAAGGTGTAGTCACTGAACACATTTTGTGTGAAAGAAATGAAAAATGATTGACAGTTTGCTCAGCACAGACGTCTGTTTTACTGGCTGTGTGAAGAAGGTTTTGCCAAATTGACTAAAACAATGCAAATTAGCAATCGGTAAAAATTCTATTATTTTAAAATGTAATTCACTTTTTACATCTATAATATTATAATTAATGCATTCTTTCATATATGTTGATTAACTTAAACAGGAGCTTGTACATCCATGCTCCACATCTAAATCTAATAATAATTGGATGAAAAATGTTGTTCATTATATGGTGGCATAATTTGGGAAAGAGTCGACATTGTCGGTTTTTATTAATGAGTTTTAATATAAATAAAAACAAGATTTTTGTCACAGGAAAATTTTCATGACAAAGTAATTAAGACTTTGGATCTAAACTCAGTGACCTGAAGGTTTTTTAGTTTTTCACTCAGCGTCTCAGGAAATACAGAAGAGCTTATTTTAGCTTACAGCTTATTTTATCTGCTTTTGTCGACATCCTGTGGTTAAATACGGTACTGCACATATCTCTTCTTTTTAAACGCTGTTGAATTTTGGATTGTGATTGGTCAGAAAATGTGGAGTAGTTTTCTGATAGTAGAGCAGCTTTATATTGTCACAGGCTGATATTAATACGTTTGATTTAATACACTGTTTCTGAGGTGTAAATAAGGGGTAAATAAATTGTTGAATTGTAAGCTGGTGAGGTTTTCTGTAAGAATATATTTATTTAACATTTTATACAAGGATTCTATGGTGTCTATGCTTTGTAATGTGTCTGTACGTTGTAGCTTCCCACCTAGAATCCATAGAGTTATTAGCACACCTAGTGACAGAAATGGGAACTGCAGCAACCACTAAACCTTTATAGAGGGAAGATTTTTCTTACCTCATGCTCACACTATGAACATATTATGTGCAACAATGATAGCAAAGTATCTGAATCAAATAAAATCAAATCTATCTATGATGCATTTATGTAGGGATGTGGAAGCCTAGTGGTTAAGGTGTTGTGGGTTTGAATCGCAGGTCCACAGGGTTGCTACTGCTGGGCCCCAGAGAAAGTGAGGCTCTTTACCCTCAGTTGTATAAATTGAAATAAAATTGTAAGTTACTCTGGATAAGGGTGTCGAAATACAAATGAGGTTCATAACTATTTATGTTGTGTGAAAAGTGGATAACATTGTTGATAATAAAGTACCATGAAGACGTAGTTACAGATTTTATTCAAGTACAAGAGGTATAAACAAAAGCCCTGGTGTCAGAGAATTTCCATCACTCCACCTTCATATCCCAGCAAGCCTAGAATCAAGTGAGGTTTTAATGGTTTTACATGCTGCTTTAAGTAAACATGTTTCTTTTTGTTCTTCTTTAAACAAGTCTTCTAAGTGGCTCTGACGAATTAATCTGTAAGATTTGCTTAAAAAAATTTAACCTGAGAAAATATGTCACTAGTAGGTCTTCAGTATCCAGTGACTGACTAGTAGAAATGTGAGAAGAGTCGGGTTAAACCGCTGCTGCTCTCTGGCACTGGACTTATCAGCCTCAGGAACACACAGAGTTACGTATTCAGAACTTCTTTTAGTTTCTGCAAGAGAAATATAGAAGAGATTCAGGTTCAGCTGCAAATAATTTCATATATTTCTAAACAATATCAAAATTGCATAACCTTTACTCAGAAATAATTATAATGATGATGATGATGATTCTAATTCACACCTGGTCTGAAGTTTGTTGCTCCTATTTTTCTAAGCGATCGGAATTCCGGCATTCCCGGTACGGAAGCTCAAACTGGCCTTTTTTCCCCATAGACTTCCATTATAAACTTTTGAGGTTTATAACTCGGCAAGTTTTCGAGCGATTTGCACCGAACTCGGACAGGTTCTTTAGGACCTTACTCCGGACCAAATTTTTATTCCGGAGTTCCGACGGAATTTTCGGTTTTCCCGTAGTCGACGATCAAACATCCCATAGACTTGAATAGGGAATTCCGAAAAGTCCTCTAAGCTCTCACACACACAATACATCCAACATTAAGAATTACATGTACTGTTCTATGCAGTATAATAAGTAGAATCCCATAATGACTGCACTATTGACATGAAATGTCCAAACCCTCAGTAGCCACTTTTTGCCAAAAGTATTGGCACCCCACCGGGTATTCTGGTGACGTCACTCGACACCACATGACGTCACGTGTAGCCCCGCCCCCAAAACAAGCGAAATAGAAAATTTGCACAACATGGACATGTGACATATCAAAACACTCAGCACAATGAGGGGAACTGCCCCACGGGTATTCTGGTCACGTCACATGACGTCACGTGAGGTCATGTGACGTCACGTGAAAATTAAAAATTTACACAACATGGACATGTGACATATCAAAACACTCAGCACAATGAGGGGAACTGCCCCACGGGTATTCTGGTCACGTCACATGACGTCACGTGACGTCACGTGAGGTCACGTGAAAATTAAAAATTTGCACAACAGGGACATGTGACATATCAAAACACTCAGCACAATGAGGTGAACTGACCCACGGGTATTCTGGTCACGTCACATGACGCCACGTGTAGCTCTGCCCCCAAAACAAGCGAAATAGAAAATTTGCACAACATGGACATGTGACATATCAAAACACTCAGCACAATGAAGGGAACTGCCCCACGGGTATTCTGGTCACGTCACATGACATCACGTGAGGTCATTTGACGTTACGTGAAAATTTAAAATTTGTACAACAGGGACATGTGACATATCAAAACACTCAGCACAATGAGGGGAACTGCCCCACAGGTATTCTGGTCACGTCAAGTGACGTCACGTGATGTCACGTGAAAATAAAAAAATCGCACAACATGGACATGTGACACATCAAAACACTCAGCACAATGAGGGGAACTACCTCACGGGTATTTGGATCACGTCACATGCTCATGTCCGCTCACCTCCAAAATTATTGGCACCCTAGCAATCCAGGAGCTTTCACAATCTTTCTGTCCTCGCCTCCAAAATGCACCGGCCTTTGCTAATACTTGCACCGTCAAAGCCAACATCAAAGTTTATCGCAACGAACTTTACAGATCTAGTTTCACCTTGTAGCCCGATTCACACCGACAGTAGTAGCTACCCAATGTGTTGTAACAAACTGCACTGTTACCACATAGTCCTTCTTCACATTCATCCTCATCTGTGTTATAGGATGGAAATCACATATGAAAAATAAACACATTCATTACAGGATGAAAAAACTGACAAATATAATCTTAAGACATTTCAGAATCATGTAAACACTCATTTATTCAGTATTATTTTTAATTAAGGTTTCAAAGAGGTTGACAAAAAAAAAAACAGGAAAAATAAATTAGATTCTTCTGATTTCACACAGATCCAGTGATAAATCAGTTAATATAATGACAGCTCACAAAGCGACTAAACACGACATCAAGTTAGTCTTAAAGGAGATAAAAACTGTTAAGGAAAATAATGCACATATCCTATTATAATGTATTATCTAATATATGTTACAGGTTTGTCCTTTCCTTCACAACCGTCTTTATTTTGTGCATATTCAGGACCACAGGTTACAGAAGCAGTTGTCGGAACTCAGAGCCCGCCTCCGAGTGGACATACCGCAGGGTGAACCGCACTTTTAGACTTTAAGCCAAATATTGAATATTAACTATTTAAATGAACCATTAGACAATTTATTTAAACTAAACTTTACTGTTAACACTATAATTGATACAAATTAAACAATGAGAAGACTCTCCAAACCTGGATGAGAATGAGTAAACTTCTTTATTGCAGCCAATCAACCAACAATTCCATTGAGCTCAAAGAAAAATTAAGTCAAAAGCAATCAAATGAAACTTATTCTTGAGTTATTTGCCACTCAATCTTCCATAACACAGATTGTATTAATCCTCTTTTACTGCTACAATGAGTAAGTTTCCTCATTTCATTTCTTGCTATTGTATACTGTATATGCTTTCTACTGATTATAGAATTGATTGATTATGTTATCTTTATGAGTTATGATAAGTTCTTGATTATATTGGTTATGTTGTATTGCTGTTTTTGCTAAACACTTGCTGTTATAATGTTGCTTTGTACAGTATATAAGTGGAGTTCTATGTTGACTCCTTAAGCTTACTAAACCTATGAGCTGAACATTGTTATGATCTCAGTCTCTCACTTTCCAGACTGGGCTTGCACAGTTAGTTTCTCTATTTCCACTAAAGGTCAGGTTCCCCTAAGACCCTCAATCTCAGAATCAGCAGGTCCGTCCAGCTGGTCGCCTGATTCAGCTGTCTCGCCCTACTCCCTTCATGAAGCCTGTTTTAGCTGAACTCCTGACTTTCACTTCCTCACACATTGTTGATCAGAGAGCTCAGACTGACCAGGCCTGATAGCACTGAGTCTGGTTATTTTTACCATGTTTATGATTACAATAAACTTCTTTTCTTGTTTACACTTTGACTCAGGTGTGGCCATTTATATGTTAGTCATATATTACCTTAAGACTATTACAACATCTGAGGCCTACAACCTCGCCTACATATGTCTTATGACACCAATTGTAATATTTTGCAAGGCTTAATACTTTATTTTGGTTATAGTATTGTAAGGAATAATACTTTAATTATTTTTACTAAGATTTTTCACGACAAAGTCACACTGGTCTGTACGACTAACAGAAGAGCTCCAGGAAAAGAATGACCTTTAATTCAGTTGAAACTGGGTACCTTTAGTTATTATTATTATTATTATTATTATTATTATTATTATTATTATTATTATTATTTTCAGCATTATTATTAAAACTTATAATTATATAATAATATATATGAGACGACCTGCAGTTATTATGTCACCATGTAGACCATGTAAGATGCAATCATACGAGTACAGAAAAAAATAGTAAGAGTGCAGTAAAAGCTGTTAAATGGCATTGTGTAGTTCACAGAAATGTGAAAAAACCTGTCACATTACTCATGATCATTAAAACTATCTAAGATAATTCACACCTCACCTTCGCATGTAACGTTCTGTCTTGCGTTAAAGTGCTCCTGTCTGTTGCTGGCCACAAAACCAGTAGCGCATGAACAGTAATAGTTATTTATAATAAATTACCCGTTTCTGCTAAAGATATGTATCATGTAACAGAGCAACACAACCAGTTCCTGTTATACCACAATGTTTTGCTTCTGGGAAAAGTATTGTGATAACGGTCTATCTTCTCAATCAGAAGTCGATATAATTTAATATACTAAAAGTAAAAGTACAGAAAAAACTAGTTAGAGTGCAGAAAAAGCTGTTAAATGGCGTTGTGTAGTTCACAGAAATGTGTAAAAACCTGTCATATTACTCACGATCATTAAAACTAAGAAGTTGTTTCTGTGTAACTTCTAAGATAATTCACACCTCACCTTCGCATGTAACATCTTGGCTTGTGTTCAAGTGCTCCTGTCTGTTACTGGCCTCAAAACCAGGAGCACATGAACAGTAATAGGAACCGGCGATGTTAAAGCAAACAGCATTAGGACCACAGATGGTTTTATTCTCCACACACTCGTTGATGTCTAAGAGAAAAGAACAAGTGCAGAGGTTCAGGTTTATCCTGAGTGCACTGTTAATACCTGAACAAAAACATGTGAATATTACAGACACACTGACCTTTGCATGATCCACCTTCAACTGCAGTGAAGTTAAATGATTTTGCCTTGTAGCCCGGTTCACACTGACAGTAGTAGCTACCCAATGTGTTGTAACAAACTGAATTGTTACCACATCTTTCTTCTTTTTCTTCTTCACATTCATCGTAATCTGTGTTATAGGACGGAAATCACATATGAAAAATGAACACATTCATTACAGGATGAAAAATAATCTTAAGAAATTTCAGAATCTTGAAAACACTCATTTATTCAGTATTATTTCTAATTTGCAAAACAAAAACTAATCTGCAAAACAGAAAAGTCTCAAAGAGGTTAAAAAAACAACAAACAGGATAAATAAATTAGATTCTTTTGATTTCACACGGGTCCGGTGATAAATCAGTTAATGCAAACCCGGTTCCAAAAAAGTTGGGACACTGTACAAATTGTTAATAAAAAATGAATGTAATAATTTACAAATCTTATGAACTTATTTTATTCACAATAGAATATAGATAACATATCAATGTTGAAAGTGAGACATTTTGAAATGTCATGCCAAATATTGGCTCATTTTGGATTTGCAAAATGTGCAAGTTAAATGCTGAAAATAGGGTGCCAGGTTAAAGAATCAAATCAACCCGTGTGGCATCTTGCTCCCTGATTGAGTCTTCTGGCTTGGCAGTGCTGCTTTTATCAAACCTGTTCCATTATATCAACTAGGATCAATTTGCTACTTTTGTCAGATAAGTCTTGGCTTTGTTACAGTAGGAACTACAAAGCAACCTCCCCATCGAGTGCAAGTTAAATGCCAAAAACAGGGTGCCAGGTTAAGGGATCAAATCAACCGGCTCTCTAATTGAGTCTTGGGGCATGGCAGTGCTGCTTTTGTCAAACCTGTTCCGTTATACTAAGTAGGATCAATTTGCTGCTTTTTATCAGAGAAGTCTTGGCTTTCTTACAGTTGGAACTATAAAGTAACCTCCGCATCGAGGAATCGAAACACACAATCTGCAGGCAAGTTGAGAGCAGCGCCGCTTTTGTCCAAGACGTCTTGGCCTTCTTAGAGTTGGAACTAGGCGGAAAACCAGACTCCCCGTCAGGGAATCGGACCCCGGTCTTCCGCATGACAGGCGGAGATACTGTCCTCTATACTAACGAGGAACATCTGTCTTCAAAGTTGAAGGCTGCAAGCATGGACTAGACTGTGCCTGCCCCAGTGAAAGTTAAATGCTGAAAATAGGGTGCCAGGTTCAGTGATCAAATCAAACATATATTTGATTTGTCGGTGAACACAATCCACTGTGCCATTCACCGTTGCCGGCTAAAACTCTGTTGATCAAAAAAGAAGCCATATCTAAACATGATCCAGAAGTGCAGGCATATTCTCTGTGCCAAGGCTCATTTAAAATGGATTGTGGCAAAGTGGAAAACTGTTCTGTGGTCAGACAAATCAAAATTCGAAGTTCTTTTTGGCAAACTGGGACGCCATGTCATCGGGTGTACAGAGGACAAGGACAACCCATGTTGTTATCAGTACTCAGTTCAGAAGCCTTCATCTCTGATGGTATGGGTTGTATGAGTGTGTGTGACATGGGCAGCTTACACATCTGGAAAGGCACCATCAATGCTGAAAGGTATATCCAAGTTATAGAACAACTTATTCTCCCATCCAGACGTCATCTCTTTCAGGGAAAACCTTGCATTTTCCAACATGACAATGCCAGACCACATACTGCATCAATTACAACATCATGGCTGCGTAGAAGAAGGATCCGGGTACTGAAATGGCCAGCCTGCAGTCCAGATCTTTCACCCATAGAAAACATTTGGCGCATCATAAAGAGAAAGATGTGACAAAGAAGACCTAAGACAGTTGAGCAACTAGAAGTCTGTATTAGACAAGAATGGGACAACATTCCTATTCCTAAACTTGAGCAACTTGTCTCCTCAGTCCCCAGACATTTGCAGACTGTTATAAAAAGAAGAGGGGATGCCACACAGTGGTAAACATGGCTTTGTCCCAATTTTTTTTGAGATGTGTTGATGCATTTTTCCCTTAAAATGATACATTATCTCAGTTTAAACATTTGATATGTCATATATGTTGTATTCTGACTAAAATATTGAAATACAAAACTTCCACATCATTGCATTCTGTTTGTATTCACAATTTGTAGTGTCCCAACTTTCTTTGGAATCGGGTTTGTATAATGACAGCTCACAAAGCGACTAAACATGTCATCAGGTCAGTCTTAAAGGGGATAAAAACTGTTAAGGAAAATAATGCACATATCCTATTATGATGTATTATCTAATATATGTTGCAGGTTTGTCCTTACCTTCACAACCGTCTTTATTTTGTACATATCCAGTACCACAGTTTACTGAAGCAGTCACACTGGTCTGTATGACTAACAGAAAAGGTGCAGGAAAAGAATGAGCTTTATTTCAGTTGAAACTGGGTACCTTAAGTTATTATTATTATTATTATTATTATTATTATTATTATTATTATTATTATTATTATTATTATTATTATTATTATTAAAACTAATAATTATATAATAATATACATGAGACGACCTGCAGTTATTATGTCACCATATAGACCATGTAAGATGCAATCATAAGAGTACAGAAAAAGTGCAAGAAAAGCTGTTAAATGGCGTTGTGTAGTTCACAGAAATGTGTACAAACCTGTCACATTACTCACGATCATTAAAACTAAGAAGTTGTTTCTGTGTAACTTCTAAGATAATTCCCTTACCATTGCATGTAACACTCTGTCTTGCCTTAAATTGCTCCTGTCCGTTGCTGGCCACAAAACCAGTATCACATGAACAGTAATAGGAACCGGGGATGTTAAAGCAAACAGCATTAGGACCACAGATGGATTTATTCTCCCAACACTCGTTGATGTCTAAGAGAAAAGAACAATTACAGAAGTACAGGTTGTCCTGAGTGCACTGTTAATACCTGAACAAACACGTGAATATTACAGACACACTGTAAACACGACATCAAGTTAGTCTTAAAGGGGATAAAAACTGTTAAGGAAAATAATGCACATATCCTATTATGATGTATTATCTAATATATGTTACAGGTTTGTCCTTTCCTTCACAACCGTCTTTATTTTGTGCATATTCAGGACCACAGGTTACAGAAGCAGTTGTCAGAACTCAGAGCCCGCCTCCGAGTGGACATACCGCAGGGTGAACCGCACTTTTAGACTTTAAGCCAAATATTGAATTTTAACTATTTAAATTAACCATTAACCATTTTTTTAAACTAAACTTTACTGTTAACACTGTAATTGATACAAATTAAACAATGAGAAGACTCTCCAAACCTGGATGAGAATGAGCAAACTTCTTTATTGCAGCCAATCAGCCAACAATTCCATTGAGCTCAAGGAAAAATTTCTAAGTCAAAAGCAATCAAATGAAAAAACCAAGCGAGCATCCCCCTGCGACCCAAGGAAATCTCCTCAATATATACCCTGGCATCTTTACAGTAGGTGCCTTCTATACATGCAGGTAATCCCTCCTTTCTAAATTCCCCTTACTTTGCAGAATACACAATAAAACTTCCCCTTATTTCCCAGAAAAACAAGTCTGCCCTGTTGTTTTTCCTGACTTACTTCTGCAGTTATCAAAAATGTTAAAAATGTTGTTAAAAATGTGCTTCAGAGATCTTCTTGTCTCTTCTTATTCTTGAGTTATTTGCCACTCAATCTTCCATAACACAGATTGTATTAATCCTCTTTTACTGCTACAATGAGTAAGTTTCCTCATTTCATTTCTTGCTATTGTATACTGTATATGCTTTCTACTGATTATAGAATTGATTGATTATGTTATCTTTATGAGTTATGATAAGTTCTTGATTATATTGGTTATGTTGTATTGCTGTTTTTGCTAAACACTTGCTGTTATAATGTTGCTTTGTACAGTATATAAGTGGAGTTCTATGCTGACTCCTTAAGCTTACTAAACCTATGAGCTGAACATTGTTATGATCTCAGTCTCTCACTTTCCAAACTGGGCTTGCACGCACATGCATATTTTAAGCCTTAGTTTCTCTATTTCCACTAAAGGTCAGGTTCCCCTAAGACCCTCAATCTCAGAATCAGCAGGTCCGTCCAGCTGGTCGCCTGATTCAGCTGTCTCGCCCTACTCCCTTCATGAAGCCTGTTTCATCTGAACTCCTGACTTTCACTTCCTCACACATTGTTGATCAGAGAGCTCAGACTGACCAGGCCTGATAGCACTGAGTCTGGTTATTTTTACCATGTTTATGATTACAATAAACTTCTTTTCTTGTTTACACTTTGACTCAAGTGTGGCCATTTATATGTTAGTCATATATTACCTTAAAACTATTACAACATCTGAGGCCTACAACCTTGCCTACATATGTCTTAAGACACCAATTGTAATATTTTGCAAGGCTTAATACTTTATTTTGGTTATAGTATTATAAGTCACACTGGTCTGTATGACTAACAGAAGAGCTGCAGGAAAAGAATGACCTTTAATTCAGTTGAAACTGAGTACCTTAAGTTATTATTATTATTATTATTATTATTTTTATCATTATTATTAAAACTTATAATTATATAATAATATATATGACAGGACCTGCAGTTATTATGTCACCATGTAGACCATGTAAGATGCAATCATATGAGTACAGAAAAAACTAGTATAAGTGCAAGAAAAGCTGTTAAATGGCGTTGTGTAGTTCACAGAAATGTGTAAAAAACTGTCACATTACTCACGATCATTAAAACTAAGAAGTTGTTTCTGTGTAACTTCTAAGATAATTCACACCTCACCGTTGCATGTAACGTCTTGGCTTGTGTTCAAGTGCTCCTGTCTGTTGCTGGCCACAAAACCAGTATCACATGAACAGTAATAGGAACCGGCGATGTTAAAGCAAACAGCATTAGGACCACAGATGGATTCAATGTCTACACACTCGTTGATGTCTAAGAGAAAAGAACAAGTGCAGAGGTTCAGGTTTATCCTGAGTGCACTGTTAATACCTGAACAAAAACATGTGAATATTACAGACACACTGACCTTGGCATGATCCACCTTCAGCTGCAGTGAAGTTAAATGATTTCGCCTTGTAGCCCGGTTCACACTGACAGTAGTAGCTACCCTCTGTGTTGTAACAAACTGAATTGTTACCACATCTTTCTTCTTTTTCTTCTTCACATTCATCGTAATCTGTGTTATAGGACGGAAATCACATATGAAAAATGAACACATTCATTACAGGATGAAAAATAATCTTAAGAAATTTCAGAATCTTGAAAACACTCATTTATTCAGTATTATTTCTAATTTGCAAAACAAAAACTAATCTGCAAAACAGAAAAGTCTCAAAGAGGTTAAAAAAAACAACAAACCAGTGATAAACGGTTCCAGTGATAAATCAGTTAATGCAAACCCGATTCCAAAAAAGTTGGGACACTGTACAAATTGTTAATAAAAAATGAATGTAATAATTTACAAATCTTATGAACTTATTTTATCACAATAGAATATAGATAAAATATCAATGTTGAAAGTGAGACATTTTGAAATGTCATGCCAAATATTGGCTCATTTTGGATTTGCAAAATGTGCAACTTAAATGCTGAAAATAGGGTGCCAGGTTAAAGAATCAAATCAACCCGTGTGGCATCTTGCTCTCTGATTGAGTCTTCTGGCTTGGCAGTGCTGCTTTTATCAAACCTGTTCCATTATATCAACTAGGATCAATTTGCTACTTTTGTCAGAGAAATCTAGGCTTTGTTACAGTAGGAACTATAAAGCAACCTCCCCATCGGGTGCAAGTTAAATGCCAAAAATAGGGTGCCAGGTTAAGGGATCAAATCAACCGGTGTAGAACTGGAAGGAAAAGCAGACTCCCTGTCAGGGAATCAAACCCCGGTCTTCTGCATGACAGGCAGAGATACTGACCTCTATACTAACAAGGAACATCTGTCTTGAAATTTGAAGGCTGCTGGCAACTGGGACTAGACCGTGAATGCTGAAAATAGGGTGCCAGGTTCAGTGATCAAATCAAACATATATTTGATTTGTCGGTGAACACAATCCACTGTGCCATTCGCCATTGCCGACTAAAACTCTGTTGATCAAAAAAGAAGCCATATCTAAACATGATCCAGAAGTGCAGGCATATTCTCTGTGCCAAGGCTAATTTAAAATGGATTGTGGCAAAGTGGAAAACTGTTCTGTGGTCAGACAAATCAAAATTCGAAGTTCTTTTTTGACAAACTGGGACGCCATGTCATCCGGACTACAGAGGACAAGGACAACCCAAGTTGTCATCAGTGCTCAGTTCAGAAGCCTGCATCTCTGATGGTATGGGTTGCATGAGTGCATGGGCATGGGCAGCTTACACATCTGGAAATGCACCATCAATGCTGAAAGGTATATCCAAGTTATAGAACAACATATGCTCCCATCCAGACGTCGTCTCTTTCAGGGAAAACCTTGCATTTTCCAACATGACAATGCCAGACCACATACTGCATCAATTACAACATCATGGCTGCGTAGAAGAAGGATGCGGGTACTGAAATGGCCAGCCTGCAGTCCAGATCTTTCACCCATAGAAAACATTTGGCGCATCATAAAGAGAAAGATGTGACAAAGAAGACCTAAGACAGTTGAGCAACTAGAAGTCTGTATTAGACAAGAATGGGACAACATTCCTATTCCTAAACTTGAGCAACTTGTCTCCTCAGTCCCCAGACATTTGCAGACTGTTATAAAAAGAAGAGGGGATGCCACACAGTGGTAAACATGGCCTTGTCCCAACTTTTTTGAGATGTGTTGATGCATTTTTCCCTTAAAATGATACATTATCTCAGTTTAAACATTTGATATGTCATCTATGTTGTATTCTGACTAAAATATTGAAATTCAAAACTTCCACATCATTGCATTCTGTTTGTATTCACAATTTGTACAGTGTCCCAACTTTTTTGGAATCGGGTTTGTATAATGACAGCTCACAAAGCGACTAAACATGTCATCAGGTCAGTCTTAAAGGGGATAAAAACTGTTAAGGAAAATAATGCACATATCCTATTAAGATGTATTATCTAATATATGGTGCAGGTTTGTCCTTACCTTCACAACCGTCTTTATTTTGTACATATCCAATACCACAGTTTACTGAAGCAGTCACACTGGTCTGTATGACTAACAGAAAAGGTGCAGGAAAAGAATGACCTTTATTTCAGTTGAAACTGGGTACCTTAAGTTATTATTATTATTATTATTATTATTATTATTATTATTATTATTATTATTATTATTATTATTATTATTAAAGCTAATAATTATATAATAATATATATGACACGACCTGCAGTTATTATGTCACCATGTAGACCGTGTAAGATGCAATAATAAGAGTACAGAAAAAACTGGTAAGAGTGCAGGTAATGCTTTTAAATGGCGTTGTGTAGTTCACAGAAATGTGTAAAAACCTGTCACATTACTCACGATCATTAAAACTAAGAAGTTGATTCTGTGTAACTTCTAAGATAATTCACACCTCACCTTCGCATGTAACATCTTGGCTTGCGTTAAAGTGCTCCTGTCCGTTGCTGGCCACAAAACCAGTAGCACATGAACAGTAATAGGAACCGGCGATGTTAGAGCAATCAGCATTAGGACCACAGATGGATTTAATCGCCTCGCACTCGTTGATGTCTAAGAGAAAAGAACAAGTGCAGAGGTTCAGGTTTATCCTGAGTGCACTGTTAATACCTGAACAAAAACATGTGAATATTACAGACACACTGACCTTGGCATGGTCCACCTTTATCTAGAGTGAAGTTAAATGATTTTGCCTTGTAGCCCGGTTCACACTGACAGTAGTAGCTACCCAATGTGTTGTAACAAACTGAATTGTTACCACATCTTTCTTCTTTTTCTTCTTCACATTCATCGTAATCTGTGTTATAGGACGGAAATCACATATGAAAAATGAACACATTCATTACAGGATGAAAAATAATCTTAAGAAATTTCAGAATCTTGTAAATACTCATTTATTCAGTATTATTTCTAATCTGTAAAACAAAAAACTAATCTGCAAAACAGAAAAGTCTCAAAGAGGTTAAAAAAACAACAAACAGGATAAATAAATTAGATTCTTTTGATTTCACACGGGTCCGGTGATAAATCAGTTAATACAAACCCGGTTCCAAAAAAGTTGGGACACTGTACAAATTGTGAATAAAAAATGAATGTAATAATTTACAAATCTTATAAACTTATTTTATTCACAATAGAATATAGATAACATATCAATGTTGAAAGTGAGACATTTTGAAATGTCATGCCAAATATTGGCTCATTTTGGATTTGCAAAATGTGCAAGTTAAATGCTGAAAATAGGGTGCCAGGTTAAAGAATCAAATCAACCCGTGTTGCATCTTGCTCCCTGATTGAGTCTTCTGGCTTGGCAGTGCTGCTTTTATCAAACCTGTTCCATTATATCAACTAGGATCAATTTGCTGCTTTTGTCAGATAAGTCTTGGCTTTGTTACAGTAGGAACTATAAAGCAACCTCCCCATCGGGTGCAAGTTAAATGCCAAAAATAGGGTGCCAGGTTAAGGGATCAAATCAACCGGTGTGGAACTGGAACTGGGTGGAAAAGCAGACTCCCTGTCAGGGAATCAAACCCCGGTCTTCTGCATGACAGGCAGAGATACTGACATCTATACTAACAAGGAACATCTGTCTTGAAATTTGAAGGCTGCTGGCAACTGGGACTAGACCGTGAATGCTGAAAATAGGGTGCCAGGTTCAGTGATCAAATCAAACATATATTTGATTTGTCGGTGAACACAATCCACTGTGCCATTCACCGTTGCCGGCTAAACCTCTGTTGATCAAAAAAGAAGCCATATCTAAACATGATCCAGAAGTGCAGGCGTTTTCTCTGTGCCAAGGCTAATTTAAAATGGATTGTGGCAAAGTGGAAAACTGTTCTGTGGTCAGACAAATCAAAATTCGAAGTTCTTTTTGACAAACTGGGACGCCATGTCATCCGGATTACAGAGGACAAGGACAACCCAAGTTGTTATCAGTGCTCAGTTCAGAAGCCTGCATCTCTGATGGTATGGGTTGCATGAGTGCATGGGCATGGGCAGCTTACACATCTGGATATGCACCATCAATGCTGAAAGGTATATCCAAGTTATAGAACAACATATGCTCCCATCCAGACGTCGTCTCTTTCAGGGAAAACCTTGCATTTTCAAACATGACAATGCCAGACCACATACTGCATCAATTACAACATCATGGCTGCGTAGAATAAGGATCCGGGTACTGAAATGGCCAGCCTGCAGTCCAGATCTTTCACCCATAGAAAACATTTGGCGCATCATAAAGAGAAAGATTTGACAAAGAAGACCTAAGACAGTTGAGCAACTAGAAGTCTGTATTAGACAAGAATGGGACAACATTCCTATTCCTAAACTTGAGCAACTTGTCTCCTCAGTCCCCAGACATTTGCAGACTGTTATAAAAAGAAGAGGGGATGCCACACAGTGGTAAACATGGCCTTGTCCCAACCTTTTTTGAGATGTGTTGATGCATTTTTCCCTTAAAATGATACATTATCTCAGTTTAAACATTTGATATGTCATTTTGTTGTATTCTGACTAAAATATTGAAATTCAAAACTTCCACATCATTGCATTCTGTTTGTATTCACAATTTGTACAGTGTCCCAACTTTTTTGGAATCGGGTTTGTATAATGACAGCTCACAAAGCGAACAAACATGTCATCAAGTTAGTCTTAAAGAGGATAAAAACTGTTAAGGAAATAATGCACATATCCTATTATGATGTAGTATCTAATATATGTTGCAGGTTTGTCCTTACCTTCACAACCGTGTTTATCTTGCATAAATCCAAGACCACAGGTTACAGAAGCAGTCACACTGGTCTGTACGACTAACAGAAGAGCTGCAGGAAAAGAATGACCTTTAATTCAGTTGAAACTGGGTACCTTACGTTATTATTATTATTATTATTATTATTATTATTATTATTATTATTATTATTATTATTATTAAAACTAATAATAATGTAATAATATACATGAGAGGACCTGCAGTTATTATGTCACCATGTAGACCATATAAGACTTAATCCAATAGACAAGTTCACTTATGGAGAAACGTGTGTTTCAGAAGGATCTGCATTGTAAAGTCCAGTTTGATGTTTCTCACAGTTTTTTTAATTAATTATGATCTTTTTAAAGCATGTCATGCTTTCTGTGAATTATATAATAAAATCTGATATAATAAAAGACTGAACTGTTGTTTTGAAACCAAGTCCATGTGTCAGTTCAACACCAGAATCAGCACGAAACACCATTTTCCAGAAAACACCACAGCATACAAACATGGCATACAAACCTGTTTTATAGTGTGACTGGGGATGTTGTCTTGCATGGACATTACAGGATGATTGAGAGAAGCTCACAGTGAAGGAACCACATGTTATTGAAGGAGGTCCTGAATTGCAATCGACCTTCTATGTAGCTGTATAAGAAACACAACTCTTGCTGCAGAAAACATCTCCTAAACATGAAGTTTGATTTATTTTGGTCCAATGTTCAACTTTGTTGGAATAATCACTAGGTGTCGCTTTTGGTGTGTTTTTGCTGTTGTTAAATGATGCTCTCTTATTGCTATGAGTAAAGTTTATAAATTAAAGTTTAATTAAAGACTCTTTAAGGGATTTGTATACAAGACACAACACACCCTGAATAACTTTTCTACATACCCTTGCATTTCTGAACCAAACAGTTTTGATTTCCTGTTATTTTGTTGTTGTTGTTGTTGTTGTTGTTGTTGTGTGTGTGTGTGTGTGTGTGAGTGCGTGTGTGTCTGTTCTTTTAGTTCACTGTATACCGCACAAGCTATATGGTTAAAAATGGACAGTAAAACTTCTTAAATCTTGACTTCTCGTTACTTGACTTGGTACAGTACCAACCACCAAAGTCGCTGAGATCAGACTTTCCCACATTCTGCTGCTTGACCTGCACATTAACTGAAGCTTGTGACCTTTTTATAGATTTGCATGGATGTGACACGATCGACTTCTTCAGTAATTGCATGAATATGTAGGTGCAAAGGTGTTCCTAATAAACACTGAAACATTAATAAAAATGCTTAAAAATCCACATCTGGACAAACATTTTTTGTTCTCTATTCCTAGTCTTCATATGGGAAAGAAAGTTGTTAAATTTACAGTTAAATTTTTAAAACTTTAGTCAGATATGTCACCTCTCGGTGTCTCTCACAGCATTTCTTTCCTTCAAACATTTTACCAGAAGCTTAACCACTTCCTTCCTCATATCAAGACTAGGAATAAGGAACCGAAAATGTTTGTCGAGATGTGGATTTTAAAGTAGTTTATTAATGTTTCAGTGTTTATTAGGAACACATTTGCACCTTCATTCCATTACTGAAGAAGTCGATCGTTCCACATCCATGCAAACCTATAAAAAGGTCACGAGCTTCAGTTAATGTGCAGGTCAAGCAGCAGAATGGGGGAAAGTCTGATCTCAGCAACTTTAACCATGACATGGTGGTTTTACCAAGTCAAGTCAAGACAAGTCAAGATTCAAGAAGTTTTACTTTTTTAACCATATACAGTGCCTTGCAAAAGTATTCATACCCACTGAACTTTTTCACATTTTGATTATTGGATGTTACAACCACAAACAAAAATGTATTTTATTAGGATTTTATGTGATAGACCAACTCAAAGTGGTACATAAATGTGAAGTGGAAGGAAAATGATAAATGGTGTCCTTTTTTTTTTTTTTTTACAAATAAATATCTGAAAAGTGTGGCATGCATTTGTATTCAGTCCCAATGAGTTAGTTCTTTGTAGAACCACCTTTGCAATTACAGCTGCAAGTCTTTTGGGGTATGTTTCTACCAGCTTTGCACATCTAGAGAGTGAAATGTCTGCCCATTCTTCTTTGCAAAATAGCTCAAGCTCAATCAGATTGAATGACAAGTGTCTGTGAACAGCAATTTTCAAGTCGCCTCTAACAGATTTTTCTCTAAGATTACTCTGTATTTGGCTCCATCCATCTTCCCATCAATTCTGACCAGCTTTTCTGTCGTTTCTGAAGAAAAGCATCCCCACAACATGATGCTGCCACCACTATGTTTCACGGTGGGGATGGTGTGTTCAGGGTGATGTGCAGTGTTAGGTTTTTGCCACCCATAACCTTTTTGAATTTTGGCCAAAAAGTTAAATTTTGGTCTCATCTGACCAGAGCACCTTCTTCCACATGCTTGCTGTGTCCCCCATATGGCTTGTCGCAAACTGCAAATGGGATTTATTATGGCTTTCTTTCAA
The DNA here is from genome assembly GCF_022655615.1 of Tachysurus fulvidraco. NCBI lineage: Eukaryota > Metazoa > Chordata > Actinopteri > Siluriformes > Bagridae > Tachysurus > Tachysurus fulvidraco. The sequence continues at coordinate 3,871,334 of NC_062541.1, read as the reverse complement.
CAATGGCTTTCTTCTTGCCACTCTTCCAGTTTTCCTGTGGAGAGATTTTCCCACCTGAGCTGTGGATCTCTGCAGATCCTCCAGAGTTACCATGGGGCTCTTGGCTGTTTCTCTGATTAATGCTCTCCTTGCACGGCCTGTCAGTTTAGGTGGACGGCCGTGTCTTGGTAGGTTTGTAGTTGTGCCACACCCGTTCCATTTCCGGACGATGGATTGTACAGGGCTCTGTCAGATGTTCAAGGCTTGGGGTATTAATTTGTAACCTAACCCTGTTTTAAACTTCTCCACAACTTTATCCCTGACCTGTTTGGTATGTTCTTTGGTCTTCATGATGCTGTTTGTTCACTAATGTTCTCTAACACACTTCTGAAGGCTTCACAGAACAGCTGTATTTATACTGAGATTAAATTACACACAGGTGCACTCTATTTACTAAGTAGGTGAATTCTGAAGGCAGTTAGTTTCACTGGATTTTAGGGGTATAAGAGTAAAGGGGGCTGAATACAAATGAACGCAACACTTTTCAGATATTTATTTGTAAAAAAAAAAAAACCTTTGGACATGAGAGTTGAAAAGTTTCTAACAGATAACAGTGTCACCTACAAACAGCTCAACACCTTTTAAATGATCCCCTCAGAAAAAACCTGATAAGACAGAAGCACATAGATATAGATGTGACTCACCCAAAACCAGGAGATACAGGAAGTTCATGGTGTCGATCTATCTTACTTCTCCTCCAGCCCTACTTCTGTTGTAGAAGCACAGAGCTTTAGATATACAGTGAAAGCCCTGAGAGTTCTGCCCCTCTGGAGGCAGGTCAACCTCTACAAGGTTGGCTGTGATGCTGTCAGTCAACACAGATATATAAGAGACTATTAAATTGTATTGGCTGTGTTTTGTCTCCGAGGCGTAAAGTTATAAGGAAATAATCACATTGAGTAATAACATGCAATTTTGAAAATAAAGAAGTTCATAATCATAATGTTTTATTCCTTTGATAATTTTTTTTTCTCTAATTTTTCAAGTTTTATTTATTAAAACACAATATGTACTTTTTATGCCTTTATAGTAACATTTAATCTTTTGGTGCATTCACAGCTATAAACAGAATATTACCCAACAACTTTTTAGCTTGTTTGTTTATTTAAGCTGTACTTGGTTCAATTTAACGTAGCGACCAAGCTGATATTACAGTGCTTGGACACTATTGTTTTGGGTTGTAAATTTATCCCACCATACACTTTTTGAATCATTAACCCTTGTCATAGACCTTTACACAGTAAACATGCAATAATTACTTATTTTGTTTTAAAGCACAACAATTCTGACCCTATAACCTACTATTAATGTACTTAATGTACTTAATGTCATGGCTAATAAACTACCGTATAGATCTGTTTAGTTCCATGTAGACTTATTTCTACAGAGGTATACAGACTACTCTGTTTACAGTAGATTTTTGATGGATCACATTAAAACTTTAGTCAGATATGTCAAGTCAAGTCAAGTCAAGTCAAGTCAAGTCACCTTTATTGCCGCATTACCACAGCATGTGCCATGGTGAGTGAAATTCTTGAAATTGCAGAACCATTTACATACAGTAGTTAAGAAACAGAAATTAGAACAATTTACAAACAGGTTTAAAAAATGTGCAAAATGCTTTACCACATAGCTTCCATGGAGTTATTAGCACACATGGCAGAAATGGGAACCACAGCAAGCATTAGACATGTATAGAGGCAAGATTTTCCTGTCTCATGCTCACAATATGAACATATTAAGTGCAAAGATTATAGCAAATTATCTTAATCAAATAAAATAAAACCTGTCTATGATGTGTCTTTGTAGGGATGTAGTCGCCTAGTGGTTAAGGTGTTGGTTTACTGATCGGAAGGTTGTGGGTTTGAATCGCAGGTCCACAGGGTTGCCACTGCTGGGCCCCTGAGCAAGGCCCTTAATGCTCAGTTGTATAAATTGAAATAAAATTGTAAGTTACTCTGGATAAGGGTGTCGAAATGTACATAACTCTATATGTTGTGTGATAAGTGGATAACATTGTTGATAATAAAGTACGATGAAGACGTAGTCACAGAAGATAGATTTTATTTGCGTACAAGAAGTATAAACAAAAGCCCTGGTGTCAGAGAATTTCCATCACTGCACCTTCATATCCAAGCTATCATGACAAGCCTAGAAGCAAATGAGGTTTTAAGTTTTACATGCCACTTTAAATAAACATGTTTCTTTTTGTTCTTCTTCTTTAAACAAGTCTTCTGAGTGGCTCTGACTAATTTATCTGTAAGATTTCTTGTAAGATTTAGATTTAAAGAATTTAACCTGAGAAAATATGTCATTGGTAGATTTTCACAGTGATACAGTGACTGACTAGTAGAAATGTGAGAAGAGTCGGGTTAAACCGCTGCCTCTCTCTGGCACTGGACTTTGGGACAGCCTCAAGAACACACAGAGTTATGTATTCAGAACTTCTTTTAGTTTCTGCAAGAGACATATAGAAGAGATTCAGGTTCAGCTGCAAATAATTTCATTTATTTCTAAACAATATAAAAATTGCATAACCTTTGCTCAGAAATAATAATAATAATAATAATAATAATAATAATAATAATAATAATAATAATAATAATAATAATAATAATAATAATAATTCTAAGATAATTCACACCTCACCGTCACTAAAGTTCTCCTGTCTGTTGCTGGCCACAAAACCAGTAGCACATGAACAGTTATAGGAACCGATGTTGTTGGAACAAAGAGCATTAGGACCACAGACGGATGGCTCCTCACACTCATTGATGTCTAAGAGAAAAGAACAAGTGCAGAGGTTCAGGTTTATCCTGAGTGCACTGTTAATACCTGAACAAAAACATTAAAAATACATACTGACACACTAAATGCTACACTGTACACCTTGAGGTGCAGTAAAATTATTTAGCCCAGTAGCTCATTTATAGGAAAATAATCAACAATACGGTGATGTGATGAAGTAGATTTACTGCAACTACCCCGGTGTTTATTATTTTCCTATAGTAGTTCATCCCTTGATAATTAATAATAGTTTAATTTATAATAAATTACCCGATTCTGCTAAAGATATGTATCATGTCACAGAGCAACACAACCGGTTCCTGTTATATCACAATGTTTTGCTTCTAGGAAAAGTATTGTGATAACGGTCTATCTTCTCAGAGGCCGATATAATGTAATATACTAAAAGTAAAAGTACAGAAATAACTAGTATAAGTGCAGGAGAAGCTGTTAAATGTGTTGTGTAGTTCACAGAAATGTGTAAAAACCTGTCACATTACTCACAATCATTAAAACTAAGAAGTTGTTTCTGTGTAACTTCTAAGATAATTCACACCTCACCTTCGCATGTAACGTCTTGGCTTGTGTTAAAGTGCCCCTGACCGTTGCTGGCCACAAAACCAGTATCACATGAACAGTAATAGGAACCGAGGATGTTAGAGCAAACAGCATTAGGACCACAGATGGTTTCATTCTCCACACACTCGTTGATGTCTAAGAGAAAAGAACAAGTGCAGAGGTTCAGGTTTATTCTGAGTGCACTGTTAATACCTGAACAAAAACATGTGAATATTACACACTGACCTACACACTGACACACTGACCTTGGCATGGTCCACCTTCAACTGCAGTGAAGTGAAATGATTTTGCCTTGTAGCCCGGTTCACAGTGACAGTAGTAGCTACCCAATGTGTTGTAACAAACTGAATTGTTACCACATAATCTTTCTTCTTCTATTTTACATTCATCATAATCTGTGTTATAGGACAGAAATCACATATGAAAAATAAACACATTCATTACAGGATGAAAGAAAATCTTAAGAAATTTCAGAATCATGTAAACACTCATTTATTCAGTATTATTTCTAATTTGCAAAACAAAAACTAATCTGCAGAACAGAAAAGTTTCAAAGAGGTTAAAAAACAAAAAGGTCCAGTGCTGTACTAAAATAAAACATGACAAACAACACAGATGGCATCAGGTTAGTCTTAAAGGGGATTAAAAACTGTTAAGGAAAATAATGTGCATATCCTATTATGATGTATTATCTAATATATGGTGCAGTTTTGTCCTTACCTTCACAACTGTCTTTATCTTGTATAAATCCAGGACCACAGGTTACAGAAGCAGTCACACTGGTCTGTACGACTAACAGAAGAGCTGCAGGAAAAGAATGACCTTAAATTCAGTTTAAACTGGGTATCGTAAGCTATTATTATTATTATTATTATTATTATTATTATTATTATTATTATTATTAAAACTAATAATAATGTAATAATATACACGAGAGGACCTGCAGTTATTATGCCACCATGTAGACCATGTAAGACTTAATCCAATAGTCAAGTTCACTTATGGAGAAACGTGTGTTTCAGAAGGATCTGAGTTGTAAAGTCCAGTTTGATGTTTCTCACAGTATTTAATTAATTATGATCTTTTTAAAGCATGTCATGCTTTGTGTGAGTTTTTAATAGTAGGAACATAACATCAAAATGTTTAAATGAACACTTGCCTGGCCAGCAGTCCCACAACAATCCTATATAATAAAAGACAGAACTGTCGTTTTGAAATAAGGTCCATGTGTCAGTTCAACACCAGAATCAGCACGAAACACCAGAAACCACAGCATACAAACATGGCCAGCATGGACTACATTTCCCAATATCCACAAACAGCTCTAGTAGGAGTCAAAAGTTTTCAAACAGATTTTTTTTATATTTATTTTATCTTTATGAATATCATATTTTGTAAATTGTAAACACTGCTGTAAATGAACATGAATATGTGTCTTTGTGTCCTCTTTGATAGATAAAGCCCTGATCTTCACATTCTCATAGCAGGATAGGCTGGTCGCTCATCATTTTTATTTCTGTCTTTTAAAATATCTAAAATTATGTGAACACATCTTTTTTAATAAATCCAAACTGAGTTCATGGTAACAAATGAAAATATATACACAGTGGTGATTAATATTAGAAGACAATTTATAAACACTCCAGGACATCACTTGTTTCTCCCACTGCTCTGGTGTGATCTCTAATCTTCTTCCAGCCTCTTCCACTGTTCAGTAACTATAGTTGGTTTCTTTCAGTGTTCTTGCTTCAAGGAACCTGTTTTGCAGTGTGACTGGGGGGATTGTCTTGCATGGACATTACAGGATGATTGAGAGAAGCTCACAGGGAAGGAACCACATGTTATTGAAGGAGGTCCTGAATTGCATTCAACCTTCTATGTAGCTGTATAAGAAACACAACTCTTGCTGCAGAAAACATCTCCTAATCATCAAGTTTAATTAATTTTGGTCCAATATTCCATTTTGTTGGAATAATCACTAGGTGTCGCTGTGTTTTTGCTGTTGTTAGATGATGCTCTCTTATTGCTATGAGTAAAGTTTATAAATTAAAGTTTAATTAAAGACTATTTAAGGGATTTGTATACAAGACACAACACACCCTGAATAATTTTTCTGCATACCCTTGCAGTTCTGTACCACACAGTTTTGATTTCTTGTTATTTTGTTGTTGTTGTTGTGTGTGTGTGTGTGTGTGTGTGTGTGTGTGTGTGTGTGTGTGTGTGTGTGTGTGTGTGTGTGTGTGTGTGTGTGTGTGTGTCTGATTCAAAATGCAGCTGCCCGGCTTGTTTTCAACCTGCCTAAGTTCTCCATACCACCCCGCTGCTGCGATCCCTCCACTGGCTTCCGGTAGCTGCACGCATCCGATTCAAAACACTGATGCTGGCCTACAAAGCCAAAAACAGACCAGCTCCCTCTTACCTCAAAGCCCTCATCATTCCTCGCACTGCACCCCGCAACCTCCGATCTACCAGCACTGCTCGACTGCTTCCACCATCTCTCAGTGTAAGAGGCAAGTATACTACAAGACTCTTCTCTGTACTGGCAACAAGGTGGTGGAATGAACTTCCCCTAGAGGTCCGGACAGCTGAGTCACTGGCTATTTTCAAGCGGCGGTTGAAGACCTACTTATTCAGGAAGCACTTCAACTAGCACTTGTTTCCTTATCTTTTGCATTAAAAAAAAAAAAAAAAAAAAAAAAAAAAAAACCCTTTGACACTTTTTTTTCATTGTAACTTTGAACAAATGTTTTAAACTCATTGTATCTTAAGTATGTAACCTAGTGAACCAGCATTAATGTATTCAGTGTTAGAGATTTAAGCACTTATGTACGTCACTCTGGATAAGGGCGTCTGCCAAATGCTGTAAATGTAAATGTAAATGTAAATGTAAATGTGTGTGTGTGTGTGTGTGTGTGTGTGTGCGTGTGTGTGTGTGTGTGTGTGTGTGTGTGTGCGTGAATGTCAGGCCTTATCAGGAACACACAGGGCCTCCTCTAGGCCATGCTGTTGTTTACTAAGGACTCGGGTGGCGTTGAGTGACAGCTGTGTCTCAGCAGATACACCTTATCATCTGCGTGTGCGTGTGAGCATGTGTGTGTGTGTTGTTGTTTTTAAAAACACTTTAGAAAAACGACTTCCTTCCCCCTTTGCACCTACATATTCATGCAAATACTTAAGAAGTCGATCATATTACATCCATGGAAATCTATAAAACGGTCACAAGCTTCAGTTAATGTGCAGGTCAAGCAGCAGAATGGGGGAAAGTCTGATCTCAGCGATTTTGGTAGTTGGTACCATGTCAAATAAAGAGAAGCCAAAATTTAAGAAGTTTTACTGTCCATTTTTAACACAATAGCCTGGCGCAGTACAGTGAGCTAAAATAACACACACACACACACACACACACACACACACACACACACACACACACACACATGCACACACCAGTCTTTCGCACCTCACAAAATCTCATCAAAACTATGAGAGTTGAAAAGTTTCTAACAGATAACAGTGTCACCTACAAACAGCTCAACACCTTTTAATTGATCCCCTCAGAAAAAACCTGATAAGACAGAAGCACATAGATATAGATGTGACTCACCCAAAACCAGGAGATACAGGCAGTTCATGGTGTCGATCTATCTTACTTCTCCTCCAGCCCTACTTCTGTTGTAGAAGCACAGAGCTTTAGATATACAGTGAAAGCCCTGAGAGTTCTGCCCCTCTGGAGGCAGGTCAACCTCTACAAGGCTGGCTGTGATGCTGTCAGTCAACACAGATATATAAGACACTATTAGATTGTATTAGCTGTGTTTAGTCTCTGAGGCATAAAGTTATAAGGAAATAATCAGTAATAACATGCAATTTAAAAATAAAGAATTTCGTAATCATAATGTTTTATTCCTCTGATAATTTTGTTTTCTAATTTTCCAAGTTTTATTTATTAAAGCACTATATGTACTTTTTATGCCTTTATAGTAACATTTAATCTTTTGGTGCATTCACAGCTATAAACAGAATATTACCCCACAACCTTTTGTGTTACTGAAAAACAAGTCATGCACCAAAAATGAATGAATGAATTAACTTGTTTGTTTATTTAAGCTGTACTTGGTTCAATTTAAGGTAACAACCAAGCTGATATTACAGTGCTTGGACACTATTATGTTGGGTTGTAAATTTATCCCACCATACACTTTTTGAATCATTAACCCTTGTCATAGACATTTACACAGTAAACATGCAATAATTACTTGTTTTGTTTTAAAGTACAACACAGACTCTATAACCTACTATTAATGCACTTACTGAGAGATGTCATGGCTCGTGGCTAATAAACTACCGTATAGATCCGTTTAGTTCCATGTAGTCTTATTTCTACAGAGGTATACAGACTACTCTGTTTACAGTAGATTTTTGATGGATCACATTAAAACTTTAGTCAGATATGTCAAGTCAAGTCAAGTCAAGTCAAGTCACCTTTATTGTCCCATCACCACAGCATGTGCCATGGTGAGTGAAATTCTTGGGAGCGAGCTCCAGAAATTGCAGAACCATTTACATACAGTAGTTAAGAAACAGAAATTAGAACAATTTACAAACAGGTTAAAAAAATGTGCAAAATGCTTAGTACCAGTTGAAATGTGCCAATGCGGAAAATGTGAAAAAGATGCAATTTGCTCTACTTTGTACTACTAGACATATTTACAATGCAATACACATTATATACAATATGAATTATATATATATATATATATATATATATATATATATAAGTATAAATATAAATTATATATATATACATATATATATATATATAAGTATGTATAAGTATAAATATAAATAATATATATAAGTATAAATATTATATACATGTAATATATATGTAACATGTAGGGTGCAACAGACTGTACAACTCTACAGATACAGAGATGTCCTGTGGTACCGATAGCTTATTGTCAGATAGATTGTTATACTAAATTAAATGCAGTGTGTGTATAGTCCAGTGTGTATAGATGCAGTATGAATGCAGTGTGTGTGTGTGTGTGTGTGTGTGTGTTGTCCACTGTTGAAGTGTGAGTGCAGTGTGTAGCATACAATATTGTGGAGTGTGCTGTATGCTGTGTTAATTATGGCTGTTAATTAGTCTGATGGCCTGATTGAAAAAGCTATCCCTCAGTCGACTAGTGTGGGATCAAATGCTGCGGAGACGTCTTCCTGAGGGGAGCAGAGAGAGCAGTCTGTGGGATGGGTGGCTGGAGTCATTAGTGATCCTCCGAGCTTTCCTTATACACCGCCTGGTGTAGATGTCCTTGAGGGAGGGAAGCTCACCTCCAACAATGTGGCTGGCAGTTCGCACTACCCTTTTCAGTGCTTTACGGTTGACAGCGGTGCTGTTTCCAAACCAGGCAGTGATGCAGCCCGCCAGGATGCTCTCTATAGTGCAGGTGTAGAATGTTCTGAGGATGCTGGGGCTCATTCCAAACTTCCTCAGCCGTCTCAGGAAGAAGAGGCGTTGGTGTGCCTTCTTCAGCACTGCGTCAGTGTGTGTGGACCAGGTGAGATCCTCACTGATGTTAACCCCGAGAAACTTGAAGCTGCTCACCCGCTCCACAGGTGTCTTGTCGATGGTGATGGGTCTGTGTTCTCTGCTCTGTCTCCTGAAATCAACCACCAGCTCCTTGGTCTTGTCAATGTTTAGTGAGAGGTGGTTCTCCTGGCACCATTTAGTTAGGGTGATCACCTCTTCTCTGTAGGCCGTCTCATCATTGTCGGTGATCAGGCTTATCACCGTTGTATCATCAGCGAATTTGACGATAACGTTGGAGCTGTGTATGGCTGTACAGTCATGTGTATACAGGGAATACAGGATTGGTCTGAGGACACAGCCCTGAGGAGCACCAGTGTTGAGGATCAGCAGGGATGAAATATTGCTGCACATTCTTACCACCTGGCTTCTGCCTGTCAGGAAGTCCAGAATCCAGTTGCACAGAGATCTGTTCAGTCCCAGAGTCTGTAAACTGTAGCGGATCAAGTGAGGCAGTTTGCATACTGCAGCAACTGTCCCACAAACGATGCTATCACTTTTACCCTACACACTGCTCTCTTCCACCTGGAAAATAAGAACACCTATGTGAGAATGCTGTTTATGTCACCTCTCAGTGACTCTCACAGCTGTTCTATTCTTCAAACATCTATTAACAATTTACCCAGAAACTCTTTCTCAACCACTTTCTTTCAGAGATGAAGACTAAGAATAGAGAAACAACAGATAAGTTAATGTGAATGTGTGGTATTGGAATTTTTTAATACAGCTGCAAGCTTTAATAATCAATTAAATTTGTTTTAATTTGAAGAAAGAAACAGAGTACCAGAATGATTCAACAGATCCAGAGCTACATAAATGCATCAAGAGGGTGATTTTTCCCCCTTTACTTAATGAAATCTGAAGTTATACTGAATTTGTAGTTATGTAACAGAATCTCAAACAAAATATATACATCACATATTGTCACTATGTTTATTTTATGTAATTTTGTTGCTCTGTATTGTACGTAAAGTGTTTTTGTAAGATTTGCTTAAATGATTTTCAGGATTTTGCCAGCAGTTTTTTTTGGGTTGCAGGTTTTTTTAATCTGCTTTTGTCGACATCTTGTGGTCAAATCCGGTACTGCTCATATTATCTCTTCTTTTTAAGCGCTGTTCAATTTTGGATTGTGATTGGTCAGAAAATGTCGAGTAGTTTTCTGATAGTAGAGCAGCTTTATATTGTCACAGGCTGATATTAATACGTTTGATTTAATACACTGTTTCTGTGGTGTATATAAGGAGTAAATAAATTGTTGAATTGTAAGCTGGTGAAGTTTTCTGTAAGAATATATTTGTTTAACATTTTATGTAAGGAGTCTATGGTGTCTGTGCTTTGTAATGTGTCTCTGTACGTTGTAGCTTCCCACATAGCTTCCATAGAGTTATTAGCACACCAAGTGGCCAGAAATGGGAACTACAGCAAGAACTAGACCTGTATAGAGGCAACATTTTTCCTGCCTCATGCCAGACTATGAAAATATTAGGTTCAAAAATTATAGCAAATTATCTGAATCAAATTAAATAAACCTGTCTATGATGTGTCCATGTAGGAATGTGGTAGCCTAGTGGTTAAGGTGTTGGATTACTGATCAGAAGGTTGTGGGTTTGAATCCCAGGTCCACTGGTCTGCCTTTGCTGAGACCCTCAGCAAGGCCCTTAACCCTCAGTTGTAAAAATTGTAAGTTACTCTTGATAAGGGTGGCAAAAGATGTACATAACTATATATGTTTTGTGATAAGTGGATAACATTGTTGATAATAAAGTACCATGAAGACGTAGTCACAGAAGATAAATTTTATTCGAGTTCAAGAAGTATAAACAAAAGCCCTGTGTGTCAGAGAATTTCCATCATTCCACCTTCATATCCCAGCTATCATGAGGTTTAAGGTTTTACATGCTGCTTTAAGTAAACATGTTTCTTTTTGTTCTTCTTTAAACAAGTCTTCTAAGTGGCTCTGACGAATTAATCTGTAAGATTTGCTTAAAAAAATTTAACCTGAGAAAATATGTCACTAGTAGGTCTTCAGTATCCAGTGACTGACTAGTAGAAATGTGAGAAGAGTCGGGTTAAACCGCTGCTGCTCTCTGGCACTGGACTTATCAGCGTCAGGAACACACAGAGTTATGTATTCAGAACTTCTTTTAGTTTCTGCAAGAGAAATATAAAAGAGATTCAGGTTCAGCTGCAAAAAAATTCATTTATTTCTAAACAATATAAAAATTGCATAACATTTGCTCAGAAATAATAATATTTATTATTTATTACAACAATAATAATAATAATAATAATAATAATAATAATTATTATTATTATTATTATTATTATTATTATTATTATTATTATTATTATTATTATTATTATTATTATTATTATTATGCTAAGATAATTCACACCTCACCTTTGCATGTAACACTCTGTCTTGTGTTAAAGTGCTCCTGTCCGTTGCTGGCCACAAAACCAGTATCACATGAACAGTGATAGGAACCGGCATTGTTAGAACAAACAGCATTAGGACCACAGATAGATTTATTCTCCTCACACTCGTTGATGTCTAAGAGAAAAAAACAAGTGCAGAGGTTCAGGTTTATCCTGAGTGCACTGTTAATACCTGAACAAACACATGTGAATATTACAGACACACTGACCTTGGCATGGTCCACCTTTATCTATAGTGAAGTTAAATAATTTCGCCTTGTAGCCCGGTTCACACTGACAGTAGTAGCTACCCTCTGTGTTGTAACAAACTGAATTGTTACCACATCTTTCTTCTTTTTCTTCACATTCATTGTCATCTGTGTTATAGGACGGAAATCACATATGAAAAATAAACACATTCATTACAGGATGAAAAAAAAGACAAAAAAAATCAAAAGAAATTTCAGAATCATGTAAACACTCATTTATTCAGTACTATTTCTAATTTGCAAAACAAAAACTAATCTGCAGAACAGAAACGTTTCAAACAGGTTAAAAAACAACAACAAACAGGATAAATAAATTAGATTCTTCTGATTTCACAGTGTTAAATCAATTAATATAATGAAAGCTCAGAAAGCAACTAAACATGTCATCAGGTTAGTCTTAATGGGGATAAAAACTGTTAAGGAAAATAATGCACATATCCTATTATGATATTCATTCATTCATTTTCTACCGCTTTATCCGAACTACCTCGGGTCACGGGGAGCCTGTGCCTATCTCAGGCGTCATCGGGCATCAAGGCAGGATACACCCTGGACGGAGTGCCAACCCATCGCAGGGCACACACACACTCTCATTCACTCACGCAATCACACACTACGGACAATTTTTCCAGAGATGCCAATCAACCTACCAAGCATGTCTTTGGACCGGGGGAGGAAACCGAAGTACCCGGATGAAACCCCCGAGGCACGGGGAGAACATGCAAACTCCGCATACACAAGGCGGAGGCGGGAATCGAACCCCGACCCTGGAGGTGTGAGGCAAACGTGCTACCCACTAAGCCACCGTGCCCCCCCCTATTATGATATATTATCTAATATATGTTGCAGGTTTGTCCTTACCTTCACAACCGTCTTTATCTTGTATAAATCCAAGACCACAGTTTACAGAAGCAGTCACACTGGTCTGTACGACTAACAGAAGAGCTGCAGGAAAAGAATGACCTTAAATTCAGTTGAAATTGGGTACCTTAAGTTATTATTATTATTATTATTATTATTATTATTATTATTATTATTATTATTATTATTATTATTATTATTATCATAACGAATAATAATATAATAATATACATGAGAGGACCTGCAGTTATTATGCCACCATGTAGACCATGTAAGAATTTATCCAGTAGTCAAGTTCACTTATGGAGAAACGTGTGTTTCAGAAGGATCTGCATTGTAAAGTCCAGTTTGATGTTTCTCACAGTATTTAATTAATTATGATCTTTTTAAAGCATGTCATGCTTTGTGTGAGTTTTTAATAGTAGGAACATAACATCAAAATGTTTAAATGAACACTTGCCTGGCCAGCAGTCCCACAACAATCCTATATAATAAAAGACAGAACTGTCGTTTTGAAATAAGGTCCATGTGTCAGTTCAACACCAGAATCAGCACGAAACACCAGAAAACACCACAGCATACAAACATGGCCAGCATGGACTACATTTCCCAATATCCACAAACTCAGCTCTTGTAGGAGTCAAAGGTTTTCAAACAGATTTCTTTTTATATTTATTTTATCTTTATGAATATCACATTTTGTAAATTGTAAACTCTGCTGTAAATGAACATGAATATGTGTCTTTGTGTCCTCTTTGATAGATAAAGCCCTGATCTTCACATTCTCATAGCAGGATAGGCTGGTCGCTCATCTTTTTTATTTCTGTCTTTTAAAATATCTAAAATTATGTGAAGATATCTTTTTTTATTAGAACACAATTTATAAACACTCCAGGACATCACTTGTTTCTCCCACTGCTCTGGTGTGATCTCTAATCTTCTTCCAGCCTCTTCCACTGTTCAGTAACTGTAGTTGGTTTCTTTCAGTGTTCTTGCTTCAGTTTTGCAGTGTGACTGGGGGGATTGTCTTGCATGGACATTACAGGATGATTGATTGAAGCTCACAGGGAAGGAAACACATGTTATTGAAGGAGATTCTGAATTGCATTCAACCTTCTATGTAGCTGTATAAGAAACACAACTCTTGCTGCAGAAAACATCTAAGTTTAATTTATTTTGGTCCAATGTTCAAATTTGTTGGAATAATCACTAGATGTCGCTGTGTTTTTGCTGCTGTTAGATGATGCTCTCTTATTGCTATGAGTAAAGTTTATAAATGAAAGTTTAATTAAAGACCATTTAGGGGATTTGTATACAAGACACAACACACCCTGAATAACTTTCCTTCATACCCTTGCAGTTCTGAACCACACAGTTTTGATTTCCTGTGTGTGTGTGTGTGTGTGTGTGTGTGTGTGTGTGTGTGTGTGTGTGTGTGTGTGTGTGTGTGTGTGTGTGTGTGTGTGTGTGTGTGTGTGTGTGTGTGTGTGTGTGTGTGTGTGTGTGTGTGTGTGTGTGCGCGCGCGTGTGTGTGTGTGTGTGTGTGTGTGTGTGTGTGTGTGTGTGTGTGTGTGTTGTTTTTAAAAACACTTTAGAAAAAATACTTCCTTCCCCCCTTGCAAATACTTAAGAAGTCGATCGTATCACATCCATGCAAATCTATAAAAAGGTCACAAGCTTCAGTTAATGTGCAGGTCAAGCAGCAGAATGGGGGAAAGTCTGATCTCAGCGATTTTGGTAGTTGGTACCAAGTCAAATAAAGAGAAGCCAAGATTTAAGAAGTTTTACTGTCCATTTTTAACACAATAGCCTGGCACAGTACAGTGAACTAAAATAACACACACACACACACACACACACACACACACACACTCACACGCACGCACGCACGCACACACCAGTCTTTCGCACCTCACAAAATCTCATCAAAACTATGAGAGTTGAAAAGTTTCTAACAGATAACAGTGTCACCTACAAACAGCTCAACACCTTTTAATTGATCCCCTCAGAAAAAACCTGATAAGACAGAAGCACATAGATATAGATGTGACTCACCCAAAACCAGGAGATACAGGAAGTTCATGGTGTCGATCTATCTTACTTCTCCTCCAGCCCTACTTCTGTTGTAGAAGCACAGAGCTTTAGATATACAGTGAAAGCCCTGAGAGTTCTGCCCCTCTGGAGGCAAGTCAATCTCTACAAGGTTTGCTGTGATGCTGTCAGTCATCACAGATATATAAGAGACTATTAGATAGTATTGGCTGTGTTTAGTCTCTGAGGCATAAAGTTATAGGGAAATAATCAGTAATAACATGCAATTTAAAAATAAAGAATTTCATAATCATAATGTTTTATTCCTCTGATATTTTTTTTTCTAATTTTCCGAGTTTTATTTATTAAAGCACTATATGTACTTTTTATGCCTTTATAGTAACATTTAATCTTTTGGTGCATTCACAGCTATAAACAGAAAATTACCCAACAACTTTTTGTGTTACTGAGAAACAAGTCATGCACCAAAAATAAATGAATGAATTAGCTTGTTTGTTTATTTAAGCTGTACTTGGTTCAATTTAAGGTAACAACCAAGCTGATATTACAGTGCTTGGACACTATTATGTTGGGTTGTAAATTTATCCCACCATACACTTTTTGAATCATTAACCCTTGTCATAGACCTTTACACAGTAAACATGCAATAATTACTTATTTTGTTTTAAAGCACAACAATTCTGACCCTATAACCTACTATTAATGTACTTAATGTACTTAATGTCATGGCTAATGTGTGTGTAGTCCAGTGTTGAACTGTTGAAGTTTGAGTGCAGTGTGTAGCATACAATATTGTGGAGTATGCTGTATGCTGTGTTAATTATGGCTGTTGATTAGTCTGATGGCCTGATTGAAAAAGCTATGCCTCAGTCAACTAGTGCGGGATCGGATGCTGCGGAGACGTCTTTCTGAGGGGAGCAGAGAGAGCAGTCTGTGGGATGGGTAGCTGAAGTCAATAGTGATCCTCCGAGCTTTCCTTATACACCGCCTGGTGTAGATGTCCTTGAGGGAGGGAAGCTCACCTCCAACAATGTGGCTGGCAGTTCGCATGACCCAGTTCAGGGCTTTACGGTTGCCAGTTGTGCTGTTTCCAAACCAGGCAGTGATGCAGCCCGTCAGGATGCTCTCTATAGTGCAGGTGTAGAATGTTCTGAGGATACTGGGGCTCATTCCAAACTTCCTCAGCCGTCTCAGGAAGAAGAGGCGTTGGTGTGCCTGCTTCAGCACTGCGTCAGTGTGTGTGGACCAGGTGAGATCCTCACTGATGTTAACACCCAGAAACTTGAAGCTGCTCACCCGCTCCACAGGTGTCTTGTCGATGGTGATGGGTCTGTGTTCTCTGCTCTGTCTCCTGAAATCAACCACCAGCTCCTTGGTCTTGTCAATGTTTAGTGAGAGGTGGTTCTCCTGGCACCATCCTGGCGCCGTCTCATCGTTGTCGGTGATCAGGCCTATCACCGTTGTATCATCAGTGAATTTGACGATAACGTTGGAGCTGTGTATGGCTGTACAGTCATGTGTATACAGGGAATACAGGAGTGGGCTGAGGACACAGCCCTGAGGAGCACCGGTGTTGAGGATCAGCGGGGATGAAATATTGCTGCCCATTCTTACCACATGGCTTCTGCCTGTCAGGAAGTGCAGAATCCAGTTGCACAGAGATCTGTTTAGTCCCAGAGTCTGTAAACTGTAGCGGATCAAGTGAGGCAGTTTGCATACCGCAGCAACTGTTCCACAGACGATGCTATTGCTTTTACCCTGCACACTGCTCTCTTCCACCTAGAAAATAAGAACATCTATGTGAGAATGCTGTTTATGTCACCTCTCAGTGACTCTCACAGCTGTTATCTGCTTTTGTCGACATCTTGTGGTTAAATACAGTACTGCATATATTATGTCTTCTTTTTAAGAGCTGTTGAACTTTGGATTGTGATTGGTCAGAAAATGTGGAGTAGTTGTCTGATAGTAGAGCAGCTTTATATTGTCACAGGCTGTATCTTTGTAGTTGTAACTTACCACATAGCTTCCATGGAGTTATTAGCACACATGGCAGACATGGGAACTGCAGCAAGCATTAGACATGTATAGAGGCAAGATTTTCCTGTCTCATGCTCACAATATCAACATATTAAGTGCAAAAATTATAGCAAATTATCTGCAATTCAAACCTGGGTTTGAATCGCAGGTCCACAGGGTTGCCACTGCTGGGCCCCTAAAAAAGGCCCTTAATGTTCAGTTGTATAAATTGAAATAAAATTGTAAGTTACTCTGGATAAGGGTGTCGAAATGTACATAACTCTATATGTTGTGTGATAAGTGGATAACATTGTTGATAATAAAGTACGATGAAGACGTAGTCACAGAAGATAGATTTTATTTGAGTACAAGAAGTATAAACAAAAGCCCTGGTGTCAGAGAATTTCCATCACTGCACCTTCATATCCAAACTATAATGACAAGCCTAGAAGCAAATGACGTTTTAAGTTTTACATGCTGCTTTAAATAAACATGTTTCTTTTTCTTCTTCTTCTTTAAACAAGTGAGTGGCTCTGACTAATTAAACTGTAAGATTTGCTGTAAGATTTAGATTTAAAGATTTTAACCTGAGAAAATATGTCATTGGTAGATTTTCACAGTGATACAGTGACTGACTAGTAGAAATGTGAGAAGAGTCGGGTTAAACCGCTGCTGCTCTCTGGCACTAGACTTATCAGCGTCAGGAACACACAGAGTTATGTATTCAGAACTTCTTTTAGTTTCTGCAAGAGACATATAGAAGAGATTCAGGTTCAGCTGCAAATAATTTCATTTATTTCTAAACAATATCAAAATTGCATAGCCTTTGCTCAGAAATAATAATAATAATAATAATAATAATAATAATAAGATAATTCACACCTCACGGTCACATGTAACGCTCTGTCTTGCGTTGAAGTGCTCCTGTCTGTTGCTGGCCACAAAACTAGTATCACATGTACAGTGATAGGAACCGAGGATGTTAAAGCAAACAGCATTAGGAGCACACTCGTTGATGTCTAAGAGAAAAGAACAAGTGCAGAGGTTCAGGTTTATCCTGAGTGCACTTAATATCTGAACAAAAACATTAAAAATACATACAGACACACTGAATGCTACACTGTACACCTTGAGGTGCAGTAAAATTATTTTGCCCAGTAGCTCATTTATAGGAAAATAATCAACAATACGGTGATGGGATGAAGTAGATTTACTGCAACTACCCCAGTGTTTATTATTTTCGTATAGCAGTTCATCCCTTGATAATTAATAATAGTTTAATTTATAATAAATTACCCGTTTCTGCTAAAGATATGTATCATGTCACAGAGCAACACAACCAGTTCCTGTTATATCACAATGTTTTGCTTCTGGGGAAAGTATTGTGATAATGGTCTATCTTCTCAGAGGCCGATATAATGTAATATACTAAAAGTAAAAGTACAGAAAAAGCTGTTAAATGTGTTGTGTAGTTCACAGAAATGTGTAAAAACCTGTCACATTACTCACAATCATTAAAACTAAGAAGTTGTTTCTGTGTAACTTCTAAGATAATTCACACCTCACCATCACATGTAACATCTTGGCTTGCGTTAAAGTGCTCCTGTCCGTTGCTGGCCTCAAAACCAGTATCACATGAACAGTCATAGGAACCGGCATTGTTAGAACAAACAGCATTACGACCTCAGATAGATTTATTCTCCTCACACTCGTTGATGTCTAAGAGAAAACAAGTGCAGAGGTTCAGGTTTATCCTGAGTGCACTGTTAATACCCGAACAAACACATGTGAATATTACAGACACACTGACCTTTGCATGGTCCACCTTCAACTGCAGTGCAGTTAAATAATTTCGCCTTGTAGCCCAGTTCACACTGACAGTAGTAGCTACCCAATGTGTTGTAACAAACTGCATTGTTACCACATCTTTCTTCTTCTTCTTCACATTCATTGTCATCTGTGTTATAGGACGGAAATCACATATGAAAAATAAACACATTCATTACAGGATGAAAAAAAAGACAAAAAAATCGTAAGAAATTTCAGAATTATGTAAACACTCATTTAGTCAGTATTAATTCTAATTTGCAAAACAAAAACTAATCTGCAGAACAGAAACGTTTCAAACAGGTTAAAAAACAACAACAAACAGGATAAATAAATTAGATTCTTCTGATTTCACAGTGTTAAATCAATTACTATAATGAAAGCTCAGAAAGCAACTAAACATGTCATCAGGTCAGTCTTAAAGGGGATAAAAACTGTTAAGGAAACACATATCCTATTATGATGTATTATCTAATATATGTTGCAGGTTTGTCCTTACCTTCACAACCGTGGTTATCTTGTATAAATCCAGGACCACAGGTTACAGAAGCAGTCACATTGGTCTGTACGACTAACAGAAGAGCTACAGGAAAAGAATGACCTTAAATTCAGTTGAAATTGGGTACCTTAAGTTATTATTATTATTATTAGTAGTAGTAGTAGTAGTAGTAGTAGTAGTAGTAGTAGTATTAAAACTAACAATAATATATTAATATACATGAGAGGAACTGCAGTTATTATGTCTCCATGTAGACCATTATTATTATTATTATTTATTTATTTTTTTTTATTATTATTATTATTATTATTATTATTATTATCATAACGAATAATAATATAATAATATACATGAGAGGACCTGCAGTTATTATGCCACCATGTAGACCATGCAAGAATTTATCCAATAGTCAAGTTCACTTATGGAGAAACGTGTGTTTCAGAAGGATCTGCATTGTAAAGCCCAGTTTGATGTTTCTCACAGTATTTAATTAATTATGATCTTTTTAAAGCATGTCATGCTTTGTGTGAGTTTTTAATAGTAGGAACATAACATCAAAATGTTTAAATGAACACTTGCCTGGCCAGCAGTCCCACAACAATCGTATATAATAAAAGACAGAACTGTCGTTTTGAAATAAGGTCCATGTGTCAGTTCAACACCAGAATCAGCACGAAACACCAGAAAACACAGCATACAAACATGGCCAGCATGGACTACATTTCCCAATATCCACAAACAGCTCTTGTAGGAGTCAAAGGTTTTCAAACAGATTTCTTTTTATATTTATTTTATCTTTATGAATATCATATTTTGTAAATTGTAAACTCTGCTGTAAATGAACATGAATATGTGTCTTTGTGTCCTCTTTGATAGATAAAGCCCTGATCTTCACATTCTCATAGCAGGATAGGCTGGTCGCTCATCTTTTTTATTTCTGTCTTTTAAAACATCTAAAATTATGTGAAGATATCTTTTTTATTAGAACACAATTTATAAACACTCCAGGACATCACTTGTTTCTCCCACTGCTCTGGTGTGATCTCTAATCTTCTTCCAGTCTCTTCCACTGTTCAGTAACTGTAGTTGGTTTCTTTCAGTGTTCTTGCTTCAGTTTTGCAGTGTGACTGGGGGGATTGTCTTGCATGGACATTACAGGATGATTGAGTGAAGCTCACAGGGAAGGAAACACATGTTATTGAAGGAGATTCTGAATTGCATTTGACCTTCTATGTAGCTGTATAAGAATTTTTTTTTTTCAAATTTTCCATGTTAATGTGTGGTATTGCAAGAACAAAATCAAGGATGATTTTTTTTATACAGCTACAAGCTTTATCAATCAATTTAATTTGTAACACACACACACACACACAATTTAATTTGTAACACACACACACACACACACACACACACACACACACACACACACACACACACACACACACACACACACACACACACACATTTCAAATGTCCTCTTAGTTGGTGTACGGTGTACCAGACTGATTCAACAGATCCAGAGCTACATAAGAGCATCAAGAGGGTGATTTTTCCCCCTTACAGGGCTCTCATGTGTCACGCATTGAGCGTGACAGTCACTCATTTCGATCTTTTGTCACGCTCTCATATATTTATATATATATCTCATATATTTAATATGCCGCAGCGCCCAAAATGTATCAGTCCGCACCGCTCTCTCTATGGAACCGGGCAGGAATCAGGCATCTCCCCTGGAGTTCTTAGTCGAGCCTGACACTTATCAGCCAATCAAAAAAAGAGGCTACACAATAGTCAATCAGAAAATAGCACTATTGCATCTGGGTAAGATTTAACGCAACCAATGAAAAAAAAGCATATCCTGGAATTGTTCAGCATCCTCCTCTTTCACCCACAGAGAAAACCACTGGAGCTGCGAGCATCACAATTTACAACCTGTTTGACAGAAACAAAGACATTTTTACTGTTGTTAGAGAAAGTTTCCCAGATAATCAGCATCAGTTTTTCATGATTGTCTGTAACTTAGCCAACAGTTTTACAGACTGTTCACTGACAACACCTGCTCAGAGCAAGTAGTCTAGGCCCCTGGATCCTTTTTTCAAAGGTGACTGGATTGAACCAGTTTGGGAGGCTATCAATGATAGCATCCTTGGTTTTAGTGCTTCCACATTCTAATGCTGATGCCAAAACAGCTTGTCTTTGTACAGGACATTTTCCTCAATCGTGACCTTAAAATGGCAGGGCTTGAGCCGAACTGATTTAAATGGGAGCCATAATGTAATTGTAATGATAAAGGAGTCCAAAAAGGCAACAAACACTTACATTAAACAACACCAGTCATAATCTCTCTCTCTCTCTCTCTCTCTCTCTCTCTCTCTCTCTCACACACACACACACACACACACACACACACTCACACACACACACACACACACACACACACACACACACACACACACACACACACACACACACACACACACACTAAGAAATGGAAACTGAATAAATACTTTTTTATTTGGTTAAATTGTGTTCAGTGATCCTTACCAAACACAACAACACCCCCCTTGTTGTGTTTGGGTGGAGGGTTGGAGGTGTCAATCTTGCCTGTCTTCAAAACTTGAGAGCCCTGCCCTTTACAGTAAAGGGTTCAAATTCCGCTTCAAACTTCAGCTTTCATTAAGTAAAGGCTTTACTTAATGAAAGCTGAAGTAAGAAGCGGAATCCCATGCCAAATATATACATCACATATTGTCACTGTTTATTTTATGTAATTTTGTTGCTCTGTATTGTATGTAAAGGGTTTTGTAAGATTTGCTTAAAGGATTTTCAGGATTTTTTTTCAGAAACTTTTTCATAGAATAATACTAAAAAAATATTTTTGTATTTTTATTATTTTTTATTTATGTATTTATTTTTTGGATAAATTACTGTACACACTACTGCTTTCTCTTACATTACTTTTATTTTGAAAATGGAAGGGACGTTGTCATGGGAAACGTTGTTAGCATAAAGCGCTAGCTGGCTAGATATTTTTAATTGCTTTACCTCAGAAATAGTACATCTTTTTGTCTTTTCTATTGAATTATTCTAGTGATGTGCTTGTTACTGGGTGCTACCGGCGTCGGAAAGACTCTGCTCTTAAAACGACTGCAAAATATCCTTCTCTTAGTTAACTATCTGACTAACCACTTAACCACACATAATTTAAATACTAACTATTTAGACCTGGTTATGTTATTATGTTAAAAAATAGATATTGGTGCGTATTTCAATAGATATAAATGACTACGGTTTTGGTTTAGCGACTATGTCATTTATCTCATGCTAACATTAAGCTTCTTCTTTTTATTATTATTATTATTATTATTATTATTATTATTATTATTATTATTAGATAGTTATTTGGTTAGTTAAGTAGTTTAAGCGCCGTTCTTTCCTTAGCTAAAAATATATCTGTGTCAGAAAGGCGAGGCTGATGATTTAGGAGAACCACCAGCTACAATGCCCACGGTGAGGTATTTGTTTATGATAGAAGATTAATGTGGTCCATTTTAGCAGGTCCACCACAATACAACTGGAATAACTGCATATGGATCTCTCTCAGTCTCTCAAGCAATGAAAGGAGAACTATACTATACTAAATGGCTCAAAGTTTGTACACAACGAAACCTCACAGCCATATATTGGGGGGAGGTCGTGGCCTAATGGTTAGAGAGTTTGACTCCTAACCCTAAGGTTGTGGGTTCTACGGCAATACCACGACTGAGGTGCCCTTGAGCAAGGCACCGAACACCCACAAATGCTCCCCGGGCGCCGCAGCATAAATGGCTGCTCACTGCTCAGGGTGTGTGAGTGTTCACTACTGTGTGTGCACTTTGGATGGGTTAAATGCAGAGAACGAATTCTGAGTATGGGTCACTGCACTTAGCTGTATGTCATGTCACATCACTATATGATGTGTTAAGTTGGAAGCACAAAATTGTCCAGAATGTTCTTTAATGGAGTTGCAGAACATCTTTAATATAACTAAGGGGATTGGTTCAGAGTCAATCTGCGGAACAAGGGGCATAAAGCAGGAATATGCCCTGGACAATCACAGGGCAACACACACACACACACTCATCCACCAGCATGACTCAGGAGGTGTGAGGAAACTAAGGCATTTCAGAAAACATGTGAAGCGACATATAGATAAAAACTTGAGCTTAGGACTGAAGGATTCTACAGTGCCAGCCTTTTGGCTTACTATGTAGTCATATAATATATAATATAAATCTCTTCTTGTTTTAAATTCTCACTGAGGGCTAAAACCCCTAAAGATGAAACCCTAGAACCGCCCCTGATCTTATGCCTACCGAAAATCACTGAAATTTTACTTTTTATTTTTACTTCAAACACTTAAGTTCATTAAATATCAGAAAATGACTTTTAATACTTAAGTACAGTAAATATCAGATACTTTAAGACTTTTACTTGAGTAATATTCTAAAAGGTGACTTTCACTTCTACCAAAGTCTTTTTCTAGTATCATACTTGTACTTTTACTCAAGTATTGCTTTCTAATACTTTATACAACACTGACGATGAGTGAGCGCTTGGCTGCTGATCCACCATTTCGGCACCAGTGGTTTAAAAGAGGGCGTGGCGCATGCGCACTTCGTGGAATCGATTCATCTTCCCTCGGATAGTAATGTCTGTGAACGTGATGACGTATTTTTGACAGTTGTTTCGCAGACCGTTTTCATGTGTGAAAAAGAGGTGTTGTGAAAACAAGCGTTGTGTCTGTAAACTGTCATAGTCGTACATTTTGGAGTTGTATTTGAACAAACACACAAAATCTCGTATCTGTAAACTGTCGTGGCCGTAAATTTTGGGATCCAACTCCGCAAAATTAAAATTTACACACAAATGCTTTGAATTACGTACGATTATTATTGACAGTGTTTTTATTCCATAGCCTTTCACCATACTACACTCACTACATAGGAAATATATATCAAGAACCATACATTTTGCCATTGATTCTATTTATACACTTAGCAACAGAGACCATTTTGAAAATGGGTTAGGATTTTATACACATGCAAAACATTCATGTTTTTTTTTCTTTTCTATACCTAATTATTAATGAAATTTGGCACAGTGAATTTTACATTCTCACATGCATGTACACTAATCTGTGAGCTGAGGTGACTACTGTACTTTCTGCCATCATCAGTAGATAAGCATTACTATCTAACTGTACCTTAGTAATTATAAAAGCAGATGCTTTGTTTAGCTGAGCTGGCTGTTTTTTTTTTTGTTTTTTTTTGCACAGGTAGGCACCAACCTGACCGATCTAACCCTGAGGAAGAGGAGAGTGACTGTGAGAGAGTTAGGAGGTTGCATGGGCCCTATATGGCCAAGCTACTTCAGGGACTGCACATCTGTTATTGTGAGTGTTGTGTATCGTGAAAATGATGCAAGTGGTTCAGCGATATCAGTACACAATTTATTAATATACCACACTGTAAAAATGACTTTCACATGCTGCAAGATTAGACCAATTCCTTTCCCCCATTCAAAAAGTAATATACCTTTTTATCATACATTCCAAAACACAGCTGTAAAAAAAATGACACTGTGCTTTTTGTCTTTAGTTCATGGTAGACTCCGCCAACATCACGCAGATTTCCTCCTCTTGCATCCAGCTGCTGTTTGTCCTCTCGGCCGAGTCGCTCCGCTCTGCCTCCGTGCTCGTGCTGTTCAACAAGAGGTCAGACTCTAACGTTCTTCAACACGCATTGTGCTTTTCAAGTAAAAAAAAAAATTAACAGCAAGTATTCTCACCGACTCCAACATTAACTCCTTATATACTTTTCCAGTCCCTCTAGGAACTGGGAAAGTAATTACACCGGTCGTCATTGGTAACGATTTAAAAGAAGTATCCCGTGCCTGCAATCTCACCCATTAAAATTTTTATTGCAAATTCTGAAAAAATCTAAATTAAGTAATTTTAGCTGCAACAATCACAAAACTCAATGAAATCCTTGAGGGACTCATTTCCTTGCTTCTTACAGTAACTCTTAGAGAAATTGAGCAAGAACAAGAACAAATGTATTTACCAAATTAGACATTTTTGTTCACTTAGGCCTCAGTTTAAAGCGGTTTGATGAGTGAAGTTACTTATTGATTCAAACATTATTGCATGTATACATCACTCACTTAAACCTTAACTCGTACTATGACAGACTTTGTTCGATTTCCAAGTCACACTCAGAAAGATGCGGGAAGAGCAATCACGGTGGTATCAGCGGGAAGCACTCCAGTGTTGCAGTTTTACAGCTTGCTTGTTGCAAAAGTTTTGTTTCTCATTCTCTTTTTAGTGACCTCCAATGCACCATGTCACTAGAGGAAATGAAATCACTCTTCAGGATGGGTGACATCATTGCCTCCGCTCCTCAATCCATCACGGTGTTGGAGATCAGTGCTCGCTCTGGAGAGGGCCTTCAGGAGATCATCAACTGGCTGGACTCGAATCACCCTGACTGATGTGGACATACAAGATACGGACACACAGAACCTAACCTTACACAATGACACAAACATCTGGGTTTGGATCACAGCCCAGTTAGAGCAGCTTAATGCAGCGAAAATGATCTAATCAGCTCAACATTTCGAGCATTAGTTCACACTTTTGTGGTTGATGATATGAATAATGTGGCTGTGAGAAGACTAATTTAATTCTCTCTGTAGAGACTGTGATGTGCTCGGATATTACTCTCGGCAAACAGTTAACTGATGCAATATTAAATAGTTTGCACAAGTTTGTAAGGAATTTTCTCACTTGGCCTTTTCGCACTAAAAAGTAGTTTGATTGAGGACAGAATGCATTTTTTTCACCTCCAGTAGCCACAGATACGAAGCTTACCGTATTATACACCATCGGTATAAGGTATGGTGTTCATAGAATACTTAGTGACCTCCTAGTCATGGCTGCAGTGGCTTAAACAAGGTTACTTATTGGTGTATATTTTGTGAAATAAATTGAAATGCTAATAAAATTACTCAAGTTTGAATCTAAATACAGATATTTAAAGCACTAAACAAATACAGGTGCAGATAGCATTATGAGACCAGAATGAATCCTGGGAAGAGATTCGAGTATTCACGCCAAGTGTGAAAACACCTTAATTCAGGTCCTTTTTTTTTTAAAAGAAAAGAGCATGTTTTAACTACTGATGCTTTAAGTAAGTGATAAAACTCAGAGAGCACAATCATGAAGAAAAATAACCATACATTAGTTGATGGCAATTTCCATTCCTATATTTGATAAGAAATGTTTTATATTTCCATAACAGTCTCATATTCACACATTCTGTTAGTAGGTCATCACGCCACACACAGTAAATTTGTTCCCTTCATGACGCGTGTTAACTTAGCAGCCAATATCACTGATGGTTAAAAAGAAAAACAGCCTGGTGTTAGATATCTGGCACACTGATTAGACATCCTTGAATGAGTGAGCTTCATTATCTGGATGGGGCCGTTGGATAGCTTCCATGCTATTCCGCTCATCTATATCAGTCAAATGTAATGAATAATACAGCAGGAAAAAGGAAGACCACCAGGCTGTATGTAATACTTAAAGAAGTATTACTAAAGCAGGTCTTGAGAGTTTGGCGAAACAGCTGTAAAAGTTACTGGTCATTACAGAGTAGATCATGATCCCATATTTAAAAAAAAAAAAAAAAAAAAAAGGAGGAAAGAAATGTGGGCTATTTGCTCGTATGGTTAAAAAGACACATCGGTTCTGTAGTTCAGATGGATACAAGAGGATAAGTAGCAATTGCAAAGAGCTCTGAAAACAGTTAAAGTTTAGTATAAAACAGTGTTGTCAAGAATTTGGACTACGTTCCAGTTTAGATCCAAGTCTGCAGTTTTTTTGTAACTCTGTTATAAGCATTGTTACTCAGGCCAGCAAGCTTACATTCAGGCCACATGAAGCTCTGTTCACGGCTGGCTTCAGAGGAAAGGGTTCTGGCTCTGATCTGGCTGTCCTTGTGTGGATTTGGATGAGAGAGGATGCAGTGAATGAGGCAGGTTCCCAAGCGCTTTAAGCTGTTCTTCCGAAGGCTGGGTGAAAGAGCTGGGTAAGGACAAAGGCTGATTGCTCGCAGGCAGAGGCAGAGAAGCGCTGTATTGCAGCGAGTTGGGAGCGGCGGACGTGGAGCTACTAGGACGCATCTGATTGAGCGTGAGACGCGCCTGCTCGCTTTGGAATGGATTTGTGACAGAAGGAGCACTCACACCTAAAGGAAGTAAGAATAAGAAACAACATCAGGGTTTCCATGCAACTGTACAGTAAAAAAGTGTCATTTCATCACCATCATGCCACATCCACATCCGATATCTCACAGTTTTGCTCAATAATGTCATCATCTTTACATTACTGAGTAAAACTGAAAAAAGAACTTATATAAGGTGGCGATTTCCATCTCAGATTATGTTTAAGGTGTTTATCCATGACAAAGCAAGATAAAAGCATAAATAGTGGAATACATGATGTGTCGAGTGATGTTCCAGTCTCTTTTTGTCTCCTTGTGTTCGGTCATCATCCCAAATATCCAATATAACAGTGTCTTTTTTATGATTATCAGTCATCTGGGACTTGTGTTTAACAGTGTATTTATATTTATTTATATAAAAGTATTTTTAATGGTTTTTATGGTCAATATAGGGGAAAAAAAGAATATTCTCCATAGTTCTGCAGTAGAACCTTTGCTATTTGAAACGAACCCTCTGTTGAGGTTGACGTGAAGCACCAGTGTTAAATACAGGCAATAAAACTAATGAGCAAGGGGTTCAGCAATAAAAGGTTAAGTAGTCCATGCTAGAGTTCATGAAACCAGTGAATGGAAACCTCCATATTTTCAATCTCCGTGTGTGGTGAAACTTCTGCCTGGTCTTACCTGTTAAAAACGGGTTTAAGTTTTTAGGAGCGCTACTTGGCGGGATCAGGGAGTCGAGATTAACGAGCGAGGCCGCTGCAGGGCCCAG
The DNA here is from genome assembly GCF_022655615.1 of Tachysurus fulvidraco. NCBI lineage: Eukaryota > Metazoa > Chordata > Actinopteri > Siluriformes > Bagridae > Tachysurus > Tachysurus fulvidraco. Next base: position 3,843,361 of record NC_062541.1, on the reverse strand, counting down.
AAAGGCTTCCGGAGTGACACAGGTCCGAGGATTTGGCTCTGCTAAACTTTCTCCCAAACGAGACAGGTCAAATAACTCTGGACTTTCCACATTACGGCCATTAATGTGCACCTGACCACCGTCCATGGCATCATCGAAAAGATCTCCATCTAAAAACAAATAAAATGACAATTACAATAAAAATCAATACAAAAAGATGATAATGATCAAAAGGGATGTTAGTTTACTAAGGGCTAATATTGGAATACCTGTTGGACTTCCAGGAAGTGATGATGCGCCTTTGACTGGGACAGCAGACCCTTTTGTTTCTGCTGTTAGAGGAGAGAAAAGATCTATTCCTTTGGCTGATAAAACAAAGTCACATATATGCATAGAAATGTTTATATACATACAGTTAGGTCCATATATATTTGGACACAGGCGAAATTTTCATACTATTGGCTACGTATGCCATCAGAATAAAATGATAATGCAAAAACCAAGATGCAGAGAATTTGAAGAGCAGACGTTCAGCTTTAATTCAGGGGGTTGAACAAAAATATCAAGTAAAAGGTTCAGGAACCGCAACCATTTTGATGCACAGTCCCCCCCATTTTCAAGGGCTCGAATGTAATTGGACAAATGAATATAATTATAAATAAAATGTTCATTTTTAATATTTTGTTGAAAATCCTTCGCAGGCAATGACTGCCTGAAGTCTGGAGCCCATGGACATCACCAGAAACTGGGTTTTCCTCCTTTCTGATGCTTTGCCAGTCCTTAACTGCAGCTGTCTTCAGTTGATGTTTGTTCATGGGGCTTTCTGCCTTTAGTTTTGCCATCAGCAAGTGAAATGCACGTTCAGTCGGGTTGAGATCAGGTGATTGACTCGGCCATTGCAGAATATTCCGTTTATTTTTCTTAAAAACTCCTGGGCTGCTTTTGCAGTGTGTTTTGGCTTAATCTGGGCAGACAGTATATTAATTCCTATACACTTCAGAATTCATCCGGCTGCTTCGGTCTTCTGTCACATCATCAATAAACACCAGTGACCCAGTGCCACTGGAAGCCATGCATGCCCATGCTTTTACACTGCCTCCACTATGTTTTACAGACGACGTCGTATGCTTTGGATCATGAGCTGTTCCAAGCATTCTCCATACTTTTCTCTTCCCGTCATTCTGGTAAAGGTTGATCATAATTACATCCGTCCAAAGAACGCTTTTCTAGATGTTTCTTGGCAAAGTCTAATCTGGCCTTTCTATACTTGAAGCTTATGAATGGTTTGCACCTTGTGGTGAACCCTCTGTATTTGCTCTCGAGAGGTCTTCTCCTGATTGTAGACTTTGACAATGACACCCCTACCTCCTGGAGAGTGTCCATCACTTGGCTGGATGTTGTGAATGGGTTTTGCTTTACCATGGAGAGGATCCTGCGATCATCTACTACTGTTGTCTTCCGTGGACGGCCAGGTTTTTTTACGTTGCTGAGCTCACCGTTGCATTCTTTTTTTCCTCAGAACGTACCAAACTGTTGATCCGGTCACTTCTAATGTTCCTGCTATCTCTCTGATGGATTTGTTTTGTTTTTGAAGCCTAATGATGGCCTGTTTGACTTGCATAGAGAGCTCCTTTGAACGCTCGATGCGGGTTCACAGCAACAGATTCCAAGTGCAAATACCACACTTAGAACCAACTCCAGACCTTTTACCTGCTTAAGTGATGAAGAAATAATAAAGGAACATCCTAGACATGTCCATGAAGCAGCTTTTGATTCAATTGTCCAATTACTTTGGTCCCTTGGGGCACTACTCTCAAGAGCTGTAATTCCTAAACCCTTCCACTGATTTAAATACCCTCAAATTAAACCTCAGAGACTGCACTTTCAGCCCACTATACCTACACAACTATAGCTTAAATATGTTTTGGTAAATACCTAAAAAAAAAAAAAAATGAATTGTGCCTGTGTTTAAATATATATGGACCTAACTTTATGTATAGAAATGCAAACTATGATATATATTTTGATTAATAAAGCGACATGTTTATACCAGTGGCAGCAGTTGAGAGCCAAGTATGAACAGGACTGGTGGCCCTCTGAGGAGCTTCCCATGGGTCAGGAGCACGTGCCTGATTGTCCCAGGGCTGAGAGTGAAGGCTGGAAGGTGCTGCCCAGGAGCTGCCAGGACCTCGATTTGAGGTGCTTGGATCTGTTTGAAAATACGGCCCTGTGATATACTAATAGAGCAGTTTTATGGTTCATTGAAATATGCTATGATCAATGGCGGCACCCTGCTCCTAAAATGTAGACTCAGAAGAACAACCTACTTCAGCTTATTCACCATGTGGTTTAAAAACTACTGTGATTATTACCGAAGGCACATCATTTACATCAGAGTTTTGAAAACATTTCTCACGACGATAGTCATTTGCCCAAATAGTGCACTTTAGTAATGTTGAATAAAAACACTGGTTAAATTTGTTAAACCTGAAATATTTTAGATAAAATTGACCGATCTGTTAGCAGGATTATGAACTTCTTAAGTATTAGAGAATGTAGTGTACATGGAGAACATTACCTAGAGAATCCCACGGGTCAACCCTCAGAGGTCCCGCAGCTCCAGACGGATCCCATGGTTTGGCACTGGGTGGCGCTTCGGAGGCTGGAGTAAAAATATCTATCAGATCCAAAATGGCAGACTGCTGGGGAGGAGAAAGTAGCAGTTTTAGACCAAAGATATTTTTATAGGTTATTTCTTCACCACTCACAGTTCACTTGTGCTTGTATGAAAAAGGGGGCCATTCAGTAATTGCCGTGCCAGGTATGTTTTAGATTAGGACCGATATTCAATGTTCTTCTCTTTAAGAGTACATGGATGGTTCCGTTGGAGATCCATATTGAAGTAATGAACGGTCAGTAATCAAGGTATATAACAGTTGTTAGGTCATACCCCTCCTGCTTTGGCTTCCATTTCTCGTTTACTCTCTTCAAGAGCTTTCTGGAGCAACGATTCATCCCCCTGGCGACTTCGCTCCTCCTGGCAACCCGCAGAAAACAGACACAAAAGACATGTGAAGTACAGTCATTGTTCAGAATTTTGTACACACAACATGCTTCGGTTTGTACTGCCCTGTTTTCTAAAAGTTTAAGTGGAATATGCACACAATTAGCCCAAAGAGGAAGAAATCAATGACAGGTTAATTATTAGCCATTCTGAGTGAAGGGAAATAAGTTCAAACTTCAAATTCATGCAGGAAATTCCTTTTGACTTTCTACTTGAAAATTACTGTGTGTGCTACTAATTATAAAAATAGTGCGACAAAAAAAAAATAAATTAAAATCATCGATACTCTGTTCCGAAGTGGTCACTGGCAGTTACAGCGTCTAGACATCTTAGTGTTGTGATTTAATCGTGGTCCATTCTTCTTGCCTAATCATCTTCATTTATCCAAGGTTACAAGGGTCTCTCCAGTGGACTTGTAGTTTAAAAATCCTCCATAATTTTTAGTGAGGTTCAAGTCTGGGACATAGGTGGTGTAAGATCCTCTTGAGTTTGGTTGCAGTCCTTGTGACGTTGAAATGTACCTCTTCTCCACAGACTAAATCTCTAATAAATCTCTCCAATCACGTTTCCTTCAATGACGTGCACGGCCCGAGTACCGAATGAAGAGAAACAGCTCCGTATCAGCTCCCACCTATGTACTTCTACTGTGCATACAGTGTTCCCGAGATCATACTCTTTCTCCGAGCTGAATTCTTCCCAGCGTTCTACTTTGCTTTATTTACAAATGTACACACAGCTCATACCTGCTGATGTTCCTCCTTACTGAGGCTCAGCGCAATCTGGAGCTGAGTATCTTCATCCATGTCCAAGGTGACAGCGGGAGGAGGCTTCTTTAAAAAGATATTAAGAAGACTATTAGTTTATGACAGAACTCTTTGGTGACTCTGTCATGCATGCATGGAGAGCGTATCCAGGGACAGAGCTGGTCATTGCCACAGCAAAAAACAGAGGTCAGGCCCTTAACCAATGACAGACAAAGCCATCTCTTCCTATTAGCCTGAGAGAGAGATGCAACACCAACTGGTTAGTGAAGCACAGAGACATGCATGCTCCTCTAACATTCACTGAAAAGCCAACACACATGCAGCATCAAACACAAAGACACACACATGTGAGTGACACAGTGAGGCATGAAGCTGATAGGGCAAAGGGGATGTTAGGAAGCAGTCAGTACTGGCAGTGCAGTACCTTTTGGGCCTCCTCCTTGCTGAGGCTCATTGCAATCTGGAGTTGCGTCTGTTCATCGATATCCACAGGAGGATGTGGCTAAAGGAAACGGGTAAGTCATCAAATGTGTGCCAATTTATAGTGACCCTTTTCTCTTCAACAACTTGACTCATGATAACGAGGTTTACTAATTGATTCATATGTATTCATATGGTTTCTTCCATATCGCTGTAACAAAATTACATGTAAACACTACAGTTAAACCATAAATGTTGTCTCTTCCGAGTGACACCGATTGCACCTCGACCTCAATTTTTGTCGTCAACACGTAAAATATTTATAGCATTGAGGTCAACATGATATTGAAACTACCTGTTCGTTTATGTGCCTTATTATATGCTGCATAATTCATCTGTATCCACTCAGAAATCAGACACAGTAACCAGTTACAAAGTAAAATGCTTTATGACCTTTTTTGGGCTGTATTTTATTTTAAGAGCCACTCTTTTTATTTTTGCATCGTGCATTAATCATCTGATGATTTGCCTGTTCAGTAAGCTTTTTAAAATGGTTTGCCAGGACCCTGAACCTTGGCTGGCTCATACCAAGACCATGGAAGCAGAATATCTACAGAAGTCAAAATTATTTTACTATATAAATATATTTACTATGAAATTTCCTGAATAGTCAGAAGTAAAATCAGAGAGTAACTAATTACAGCAATGAAAGGGTTAAAAAGATAGATAGATAGATAGATAGATAGATAGATAGATAGATAGATAGATAGATAGATAGATAGATAGATAGATAGATAATTTTTGCACTAAAATTAAGACTTAAAGCTGAGGTTTATATTTTAAGAGATGCCCTGCCAGCTAGCACTCACAGAGACTCACATATCGTTTACTCTGTCAATATGCTCTCACGGAGCTGACACATGAGCACTGAATCAATGCTTCAGTCCATTCAAGCATTTTCAATCCAGCAAAATCCAGATCCTAAATGCTCCCTTAGTGC
>NC_062541.1:3823134-3830634 GCF_022655615.1 Tachysurus fulvidraco | reverse complement strand
TCATGCTCGCCACAGCAAGAGGAAAAAAACGAAAGAATCTACATCCAGGTTAAAGTTAAAATTAAAAACGTCTCTGTGCCATGAGACTCTCGAGTCTCTGAGACTCTCTTTGCCATGAGACTCTCTGTGCCATGAGACTCTCTGTGCCATGAGACTCTCTGTGCCATGAGACTCTCTGTGCCATGAGACTCTCTGTGCCATGAGACTCTCTGTGCCATGAGACTCTCTGTGCCATGAGACTCTCGAGTCTCTGAGACTCTCTTTGCCATGAGACTCTCGAGTCTCTGAGACTCTCTTTGCCATGAGACTCTCGAGTCTCTGAGACTCTCTTTGCCATGAGACTCTCGAGTCTCTGAGACTCTCTTTGCCATGAGACTCTCGAGTCTCTGAGACTCTCTTTGCCATGAGACTCTCGAGTCTCTGAGACTCTCTTTGCCATGAGACTCTCGAGTCTCTGAGACTCTCTTTGCCATGAGACTCTCGAGTCTCTGAGACTCTCTTTGCCATGAGACTCTCTTTGCCATGAGACTCTCGAGTCTCTGAGACTCTCTTTGCCATGAGACTCTCGAGTCTCTGAGATTCTCTTTGCCATGAGACTCTCGAGTCTCTGAGACTCTCTTTGCCATGAGACTCTCAAGTCTCTGAGACTCTCTTTGCCATGAGACCTCTCGAGTCTCTGAGACTCTCTTTGCCATGAGACCTCTCGAGTCTCTGAGACTCTCTTTGCCATGAGACCTCTCGAGTCTCTGAGACTCTCTTTGCCATGAGACCTCTCGAGTCTCTGAGACTCTCTTTGCCATGAGACCTCTCGAGTCTCTGAGACTCTCTTTGCCATGAGACTCTCGAGTCTCTGAGACTCTCTTTGCCATGAGACTCTCGAGTCTCTGAGACTCTCTTTGCCATGAGACTCTCGAGATCAGGCAGAGAAAAAAAATGTTAGGAAAAAAAGTCAGTGGGATGCAGAAGAGTTTTTATATTTGTAAATGATGAAATCTGGAATCCTGTTGTTCAGGAGGTGTTGATTAGTTTTCTTTTATAGAACAGCAGCTCTTTAGTTCTGGCAGAAGTTCAAATGCTAGCCTTATATTAATGTATTTGTTCCACAGCAGAGTTCTGGCATGGTAACATATGGGTAAATTCCATGCTGTGCCGCTCCAAAGTATTTAACAGATGGGTCAATGATCACACCCTTTGTTGTTGAAGGTGCATTAACCTAAACTCGATGTGGTGTTGTTAGCTCCTGAGCTGCCCATCCCTGCTATAGAGCTTAACAAAGCAGACATTTTTTTACTTCCTGATAAAAGAGAAATAAACCAGACCTACTGACATGTATGTGTGATTACTCACTAAAATCTATTCATAGCACGTCTTACTCACAGTTGTAGGAGGGGGGTGAGGTTCTAGGGCGACCGTACGTGTCCCCGGTAGTGGTGGCTATGCTGGGCTGGCTGGTGCGGCTTCCAGAGTAGGGTGGAGGCATGGAGCTGTACATGCCACCGGCACGGGCCATGCGCTCACGTGTCGCCTGAGCCTGGCTCCGCTCGTGCTTCAGTTTGTCCTTGTCTTGGAGCAAAGCAACAAGCTGCTTGGCCTTCTCACGCACATTCACACCCAAGTCCTGTCCGTCACGGTCTATGTACTGGAAGTCCCGGAGTGTTTGGATCGCGTGGATGTTCTCCTTGCATTGCTGAGTCACGCGCTCTGCACCAGTTTTCACCAGATAATCCAGCAGGGTCAGTGCCTTGTAGACGTGACGCCAGTTCTTGCCGTGGTCATTCAGGCGCTTCCAGATTATACCCATGACCTCGGTAAAGGCCACTACATTGAAAGTCAGCTCAGCGATCTCCATCATGAGAGAACCGGAAGGACCCCATGGGTCATTCGAGGTCGCCTCTCGCACTTTGATCTCCGCCTCCGTGTAGTTGTTTACTATGTTCTTCACAGAGCGGCGTAAGGACGAAGACGACATGGTGTTTTAATCTATGTTACTGGGATTATGTTGCCTCTCTACACTCTTCTGTAAGAGAGCACGGGGAATAGAGATGATTCAGGGTAGGTCAGACGATTGAAGACGACTGCGCTTCCAAAATTCAGGACCATGCATCAGATTCCACAAGGCTAGGAACCTAGAGCAAAAACAAGTGGACAAAACACCAAAATATTAAATTGCATACTAACAAAACTTCTAGTGAAAGCAGTTCATCCTTCTAGCCTGCAGACAAACACTCCATGAACCTCAGTCAAAAAATATCCACCCACCCTTAGAAAAATGACCAGGCTTCAAGCTAAACAGTAGATTACTCTTTATAATAACCATAAAAACAACCAACTCTGTGATTGTAAAATAGTACACTTCTGGTAGAAAGCATGAGCACAAATAAAATCGGTAGCCGTCTTCACGATAAAGGAATAATTCTTTGGCCATTGGCTAATACAAGCCACGGATGCTTTTCTGACAGATTAAGCCAAGGTCCAGACTAAACAGGATTATCAGAGCCGGAACAGATATAAGCATTGAAATTCAGTCTGATTTCATACGATGTGCTAAAAACAAATTTAACGTGATGTTCCTATCAAATTAACCCAAGAAAAAAAATGTAAACTGATTCTCAGGACTTCTCATAATAGTTTATGACTGGCTTAACCAGTTTCAAATATGCATGTGTAAAGGTAAACATTGTTGGCCATTTAGAGATTGAATCGTAAAGATTTCTATTACGTGAAAATGTACCGTTAAGACATCCTGAGATCTAGAACGAGGTCGGGTAACAGTCTAGAGGGGGGAAAAAGACCTGTAGAAAAACGCCTTGAAATGTTTTTAAGTTGACCTTCAAAACAAGTGTATAGCAAATGACTCCATTTGTCCAACTGCATTCTTTGTTACATCACATTAATAGTTGTTAAACAAGTGGTAGTGGTAAGTACACTATTCTATATTTGACCTTGTTGCAGCAGTAAAGTTATCTTGGATTTATCACTTCTGCAAAGCTGTGGCCAGACTGGTTACTAAAACAGAAAGTCTGTCAGCACGTACATTCGTCTTAAACACGATTAAATTGGACACATGATGTGAGTTTGTGAGTATGCTGTTAAAAAGGAAACTTTCACCGGCCTCTCCGGGCTTCCGTATCATTAGTGTTAATGTATTTTGAACAGTCGACGTGGCTAATGTTGGCATGGTTTTTGACATGTCTGTCTTTTCCAGGAAAAAATGCAAAGAGTGCTGTTATCTCAGTTAACTTCCATCGATCCATCTATCCATTTTTTTTAAACTGCTTGTCCAACACAGGGTCACAATTCAGGTACCGATGCCATTCAGCCTACAACACATGTCTTTGGACATTTGAGAGGAAACTATTGTACCTTGAGAAAACTCATGCAGAGGCAAGAACTGAACCCCCAAACCTGGGAAACCATCTCAGGCAACTTAATCCAGCTAAAATCAAGTTCTACGGTGCATTTGAAGAACCGAACATGCTGAAAGACTTTCCTGACATCCCGAGTGTTTTCTTTGGTTTGAGTTGAGTTTTAGTCAAATTTAGTACAAGCTCCTCATTTCTCTGGACCTAAAACGCTTACTGAAAGTAGGACTTCACAAAGTTTCCATTCTAAATAAGCCTGACAAAGAGGTTCTGACTTAATGGAATGAATGTGTATAGCTCTACAGGCAGATCATAACAGCAGTCTCAGCAGACTGCCTGAAGGAGAAAGACCTTTGTGGCATCGATTAGAGAGCACATCCACTTATAGGTACTGCAGTTACAGTTTATTTAGGACTCTTGATGGTAATATTTAAAGATGTAAATGCTGTGATTCATTTGCCTACAATGTATTTTTTACATTAATACTGCCCAAAATTGTATGATGATTCGATTGCCAACCTAGGTATTTTTATGGTAGCATATACCAAAGTTTAGATAGTTCAGATCTCCTTTCTGGAGATTTAAAAAAAAAAGTGGATAAATATAGTTTAGTCGGCCATCAGATGTGGGAATGGATAGTGTTTCACGGTGCAAAGTCACAACCTTGACATCATGACATTTGTCTTGCCCTGGTGTTCACTTTAAGTACTGATCGATATGTTAAGCATACTTCTTAGTGTCCAGTAATCTTAGCACAACTTTCCCTTTAAGGTCATCCAGAAAACTGGATCAAATTAAGGGTATAACATACACATTCTGCCTGAGACACATGTGCAGCAATGTGTTCAGTGGAAGAGATTGTTAGATTGTTAGATCGTTAACATACTCAAAGTTCTCCTAAAAATAATTACAGTATGTGTAAAATGTGGACAAAATGAAAATCCCATATAAGCCTCTGCTAAGAGCTATAAGCCTCTCTTTCTATATATATCTGCTAAACTCTACTTGAATTTAAAACTGTTAAGCACCCATATATAGCAAGATAATTCTTCTGTACACAAAAAACAAACAAACACATTGTTCTTTGGAAAGGAGTTAAAAAAAATGCATTGAACGGACTGAAGTCATTAAAACACTCTTGAAAAGTCACAAAACAAGATAACAGAACTTAATAACTAGACTGTAATTAGCCCAGCTATCTGTTCCTAACTCTATCAGTGGATAACCAACAGAAGACAGCAACTAGTGAGACTGGGAAAAGTTCATGTCAAACAGTCGCTCCACCAACACTGGTGCCCCTCAAGGTTGTGTTCTCTCCACACTGCTCTACTCTGGCTACTGGCTGTCTGTTGCAGTCACAACAACTTGGAGCTCAATACACTCAAAACAGTGGAGATGATTTTGGACTTCCAGAGAAACCCACTGTGGCTGCAGTGAAGGCATTCACGTTCCTGGGCTCCACCATCTCTCAGGACCTGAAGTGGGGCAACACTGTTAAAAAGGACTAACAAAGGATGTACTTCCTTAGCCAGTTGAGGAAGTTTGACCTGCCACGGGAGCTGCTGAAACAGTCCTACTCAGCCGTCATCGAATCTGTTCTGTGCACACCAGTAACTCTGGTTTGGCTCAGTAACAAAAATCAGACACCAAAAGACTACAGAGAACGGTTCGGACTGCTGAGAGGATTATTGGTGCTCCCATACCCACCCTTAAAGAACTGTATATATCCAGACTGAGGAAAAGGGCTCAGAAAATCACCCTGGATCTCTCACATCCAAGTCATCCGTTTTTTGAATTTTTACCATCTGGCTGGCGCTACAGAGCCCGAAATACCAGCACAACCAGACACAAGAACAGCTTCTTCCCCCGGACAATCACCCTCATGAACAGTTAAACGTTCCACCATTACACAATAACAATGTGGAATAACCTTACATTTAATTCTTACCGTCTACATCCTAGTACATCCCTGCATCTCATTCTATTCCATTCTACAATCTATAGCACAATTTATAAATGTATTCAATTTTTCATACGTGTATTTTGTTGTAGTCTCATCTTGTTGTCTCTGTGTTCTAGAAGCGTATGACACGAACAAATTCCTTGTATCCGCAAGCATTCTTGGCAACGAATCTCTTTTTGATTCTGATTCTGATTCTGACTCTGATTCTGAAAACTACCAACTTGCACAAACTCTAACAAAACTCTATATAATTCTACATGGAGTGAGTGTCGGACAAGGGGAATAATATGCTAAAGGTAGGACAGCACACACTGACAACACACTAATCAGCTGCCACTGCAGAGCAAAAACACACACACCCGGTGGGTGGGACATGTACATTCTACAGAGCGTTTTAATTGGAGCAACTCAAAACTAGTACAGGATGACTCATAAAACCTAATAAGAATAAGAATAAGAATAATAATTGTGTTTAGATGTGCTATTGTATTAGTTAGTGTTTATAACAGAAAAAGATCTGAAATACCAAACTAATTTTAGTTCAAAAACAAAAGTTGGAGAGAAGTAAAGGAAAAACTCACAGCCCACCCCCACTGTCCATCACACACTAACACACACACTCTCTCTCTATGTATACATATATATATATAACATTGGGTTTGTATTCTTGAAACTTTCGGATTTATTATTATTATTTATAACACCTAAGTCTGTATACTGGCAAATCACCCCAGGGCACCTGATTAAATGTCCACATCTTTCCCGGCGTTTCTTTCACTTCCTCCAAGCTTGTGGTTGGTTTTGAGCTCCAATCCAGACACAGAACCTAAACTGATTCCCAAAGCCTCCGTTGTGAACCAGTAGCACTGCGTCAGAAGACACTGGGTGACTCAGCTAAGCTAAAGCTAATCGACTTTCATTCTTTCCGGTGAAAAGATGAAACAAATGTAACTTTGCACATTTCCCGTTTTTTTTGCCCTGCTCACCTCCTCTCATCATGACTCGTCACATCCGTCCCAACTTCAGGATCCTTTCCGTAAGTGCGCAACCTTTCCACATCGCCCCTGTGCTGTTGTTCCTGCCGATACTTTCCGCAACACACACACACACACACACACCTAACAGACAGACGCACGGAATAATGTCAGGACTCGGCGGTTTTCTAGTTTCGGGACGTGCTCTGATTTTCTGGGGTGTAAAATAAAGGGGAAAAAACGATGAACCCAAACAGCTCAGGATCTAAACCTTGGAAAAGCAGGAGAAAGTGAAGTGAGGGTGTGGGGTAATAAGGAGGGAGGGGTGCATAGTCAGCCTTTAACCCTTTATACGCCACACTATACAACACACGCACGCACACACGCGCGGAACCACTGGATGGTTGCCAGATTGGCGAAAATAGCTCGTGTGTTTTATTGTAGTTATATTTACACCATTTATATGTGATGAGTTTGCGCGTCATTATTCGAGACTTTGGAAAGTTGAATGTTTTTTCATCCATTTCATTTTTTTTTCTGTAACCATTTTATCCTGGCCAGACTACTGGTGGGGGAACACACACACACATACACACACACACACACACACACACACACACACACACACACATACAAACAGGAGCGTAGCACAGGATCGTGGGCCCTATTCAAAGATACTGTGTGGGGGCCCCTATTTCACTTTTTTAATGATAATGTAAAATGAATAGCAATTCGTATATTAAAATTTGAATTAATATAGACAGGACATATGATTCAGTGATTTAGTAACCACTTGTGAATTACTGCCTTACAGCATTGAAGTATATCATGTATAAAATAGTATAACAACGTGTTATTTGCATTCATGTCAATGCAGCAGCACTGCATATCATATTTTGATCATAATATGTCCTAACCTTTAAAATAGATGGAACAACTCAGTATCTTTTTTATAAAAAATTGCAGTTGACTTTCTGTGGCTGTTTCTGGAACAGAGTGTTATGTGCTTAATTTTGTTTTTTAATTCATTCATACTTTGCCAGTTACAATGATATATACCATTATTCATGTAAAATGTTGGACCACGTTGATAATGTTTTGATGCAAAAACACACAATGTGCAAACATTGTTTTATATTCACATTTAATCTCTAAAAATACTTCTCACACTTTCCGTGTTACTTCAGAGTTTAGTAGTATG
>NC_062541.1:3723134-3818134 GCF_022655615.1 Tachysurus fulvidraco | reverse complement strand
GCCAAACCCTCCCAGGAACAGCGCAGTCCCCTGCAGACACAACCAGGGAATCAGAGCTAATCACACACACACACACACACACACACACACACACACACACACACACACACACACACACACACACACTCTCTCTCACACACTCTCACACACTCACTCACATCACACTCTCACTCACTCACATCACACTCTCACGCGCACACACTCTCACGCGCACACACTCTCGCGTACACACACTCTCGCGCACACACTCTCGCGCACACACACTCTCGTGCACACACACTCTCGTGCACACACACTCTCGTGCACACACACTCGTGCACACACACTCTCGTGCACACACACTCTCGTGCACACACACACTCTTGCACACAAACAAACACTCATGCACGTTTTTGCATATTTCACATTTTTGTATTTTATGACTTGGCTACATCACAACACCGCAGTAAGACGCCGCACTGCTACATGATTATTACATTTAACAGGGAACTTTCCGTTACCTGTCATCGAGGATCAGGACGCCTCTCTGTTGAAGGTCCTGAACGTCAGCTGAGGCACCAAGAACCTGATGTAGGTCTGTTTCAGGGCTGAACGCTGCCCAGTGCTGTTCCAACAAAACCAGTACATTAACACAAAGGTTAGATTCCACCGACTCCTCCATCATAACGTGTCCAGGCCACGATAAAACGCCAAGTCCTCGGTACATGCTCGCTAAACTAGCTACATTGAGATGGGCGAGATGTTCCAGGACCGACGCAAAGTTGATTTGTTTCCTCTAACAGCATGAAGTGATTTCTTCCTCTTACACTTATAGACAGACAGATCATCCAAATGAATAGAACTATTAAAATCCTGCTTACATCCTCATATGATCAATATCACATTAAATGTCTGACAGACCTGGTGTGAAATTCCTTCAGTCATTCGGAGTCCCATGACCAGCACCTCCTCCAACCTGTGACACAACACAGGTTAACATCCTCCACATGGGGTGTGTGCAGAGTGTATATGTGATGAGTTTTGAATGGACGGAGCTCACAGGCTGAGCTGGTTGAGCGGAATACGTCTGCGTGTCGCGTGTCCGTGCTGCCGAACTTCTTTTATCCAAACATCTGGCTCTAGCGTCTGAGTGCGTGCCTCACGATGAGCCATGCCCAGCGCTCGGGGAACAAAGCGGCCGTGAGCTCCTGGTACACAAATGATTAGGTTTTTCCTCCTATTTAAGTGGCAGCTACAAGACACAGCTCCGGTACAATCACACAGCAGCCTAGAGCAGCGCTCTAAATGCCCACTGAATATCAGATCCAGCTTTGGGTTAGCTTGGGGGAGCAAGTGGGGGCATTTTCACAGAGAACCGAACCAGGTATCATCCTGATACTCAGTGCAACAAACTGGGATGTGGGATTGGAACCAGAAATAAAACACACCTCTGATTAAATGTCTCAAATAACAAGTTATCACTTGACCTAGATCAAGTCTGTGTGTGGTATCTGTCTGTGTGTGGTATCTGTCTGTGTGTGGTATCTGTCTGTGTGTGGTATCTGTCTGTGTGTGGTATCTGTCTGTGTGTGGTATCTGTCTGTGTGTGTGGTATCTGTGTGTGGTATCTGTCTGTCTGTCTGTATGTCTGTCTGTGTGTGGTATCCATCTGTGTGTGGTATCTGTCTGTGTGTGGTGTATGTCTGTCTGTCTGTGTGTGGTATCTGTCTGTCTGTCTGTATGTCTGTCTGTGTGTGGTATCCATCTGTGTGTGGTATCTGTCTGTCTGTCTGTATGTCTGTCTGTCTGTGTGTGGTATCCATCTGTGTGTGGTATCTGTCTGTGTGTGGTGTATGTCTGTCTGTGGTGTATGTCTGTCTGTCTGTGTGTGGTATCTGTCTGTCTGTCTGTGTGTGGTGTCTGTCTGTCTGTGGTGTATGTCTGTCTGTCTGTGTGTGGTATCTGTCTGTGTGTGGTATCTGTCTGTGTGTGGTATCTGTCAGTCTGTGGTGTATGTCTGTCAGTCTGTGTGTGGTATCTGTCAGTCTGTGGTGTATGTCTGTCAGTCTGTGTGTGGTATCTGTCTGTGTGTGGTATCTGTCAGTCTGTGTGTGGTATCTGTCAGTCTGTGTGTGGTATCTGTCAGTCTGTGTGTGGTATCTGTCTGTCTGTGGTATCTGTCAGTCTGTGTGTGGCATCTGTCTGTGGTGTATGTCTGTCTGTCTGTGTGTGGTATCTGTCTGTGAACTTGTATACTTGTATATTATTATTATGTATATCTGTTTTTCTTTTCTCTTCCTCTCTTTTATTATCCCCCACTTTCTGCCTTTCCTCCATTCCCTTGCATCACTCCTGTCTTTCTTTTCTTCCTTCCTACCTTTCATTCTGTCCTTCCTTTCTGTCCTTCCTTTCCGTCCTAACTTCCTTTCCGTCTGCCCATCCGTCCGTCCATCCATCCTTCTTTCCTTTCCTTTCCTTTCCTTTCCTTTCCTTTCCTTTCGGTCCTTCCTTCCTTGTATCCAAGCAATTTCTTTGACAATTTACTAATCAGTCATTTAATAAATCTTCATCTAAGAAATGAGTAAAATCTTACCAGGTCCAACTCCTATATACGGCTGTGCTCTCCAGTAGCCCAGGTTGTGTGTACTTACAGCATTCTTTAAAACACACACACACACACACACACACACACACACACACACACACACACACACACACACACACACACACACACACACACCGATTAAGCCTCAGTGTCTTAGAAACTCGGCTTTAAGCATCATGGCTTTGATGACCTCACCTGTCTGGCAAAGTTGGACACCTCATACTGTAGGAATCCGGCCTGCTCCAGAATTTTCCGAGCAGATTGGTACATGGAGGCAGTGACATCATCAGCGGGCATGCTGACTTCTCCCAGCTGTACCTGCTTGTACAGGTGAGTTCCTCTCTCCAGGGTCAGCTGGTACAGAGACACGTGATCATCACACACGCGTAGAACCTCCTCCAGCTCACTTTCCCATGATTCCACACTCTGACCTGGAATTCCGAACATGATGTCGACCGACACGCGGCCGGGGCACAGGCTCCGAGCCTCTGCCAGCGTCTGCAGAGCCTGCACTGGGTCATGGTCCCTCCCGAGAACCCTGAGACTGGCATCGTTCAGAGACTGGGCAGAAACATGGACCAGAGCCAGGACCAGGACCAGGAGAACACAATCAGTGACACAGAGCTTTAGAATATACTTTAGAACCTCTAGAATGCAAATAATCTTCTTTTGAGCTGAACATCTTTAGAACAGTTAGAATGAACCATTCTAAGCTTTCCTTCTTTAGAACTTTAGTACCTTTAGTACTACAATAACATAAGAGTTAAATATATGTGTGTGTGTGTGTGTGTGTGTGTGTGTGTGTGTGTGTGTGTGTGTGTGTGTGTGTGTGTGTTTTGTACCTGCACCCCAACAGAAAAGCGATTGACTCCAGCAGACAGGAAGTCTGGGAGCGCGGTTCTTCCTGCAGATGCAGGGTTCACCTCCAGCGTCACCTCGGCGTGGTCACAGAGTCTCGTGTGCGCAGAGACGGTCTCCAGTACGGCGGCTACGGTGGAGGCTTGGGCCAGGCTGGGAGTTCCTCCACCGAAAAACACAGAGCTGATCCTAACACACATACACACATACATACACACACACACACACACACACACACACCGGAACTAGTACAGAAACATTAAAACATACATGTCAAGCTCAGATCTAGAGATTTTCAGCTTCAGTTTGTTTCTTTTTTTCTTTTGCAAATGACAAATGAAATCCGTTACTATTTTGTATGTAGAAACAACATCCCAACAGTTTAACAGCTTGATTAATCCGTCCTCTTCTGAGTGACACAAGATAGAAGGACTTGAACTTGTTACAGTATAGAGGTACAGGGGAATAAAGCTCATCAGTACTGTGTGTGTGTGTGTGTGTGTGTGTGTGTGTGTGTGTGTGTGTGTGTGTATCTCTCTCTGTGTCACTGCTGGCAGGTCTACCTATGAACACAATTTGTCCTCTGTAAATGCCGTAAGCGTAAACGTGTCTCTGTGTGCACTTACTGAGAAACGCGACTGAGCTGCAGCAGTGTCTGTGTCTCCTGCTGAAGGCACTCGGTCATAACCTTGTTATCCACTGAACGAGGGATGTACTTGTTAAAGTTACAGTATGAACATCGCTTCAAACAGTACGGCCACTTTTCACACACATACAGAGAGAGAGGGAGAAAAGAGAGAAAGAGAGAAAATAATCAACATCCTGGTGTGATGAGGTGGAGTTACTGCTGCCGCCGACACCTGGATTACTTTTCCTTATTACTGCAGTGTTTTATTCCTCTTACACCACAGAAACACTCAACATCAAAGCTTCACGTCTGACTGTTTGGAAGCTCTGACACTGGAGACTCCTTCCTGAACTGTTTAATAAACATTTCCTTTAAGAAAACCATGTTTATTTGGAGTGTCTGTCAGACAAGTCCCTGTGAATGAGGTGTTACTTCAGAAACGTGGATTTAATGCGTTACATATAAACCTGTGATCGATCTACATGGTCAACCAGTGTCTCATGGGATTGTTGTGTATGAAGCCGCACCGAGACTGTCATGTATGGTCTGGTCTTTATCAGCAATCAAATCTGTGCTGAACTCAGAGTTTACGATGACCCAATAGTTCCTCAGAGCTCTCGGATGCACTATTATAAACTGTTGTAGAAAGGACATTATTTACATTTACACTATTTACTGTCCAGTGTCACCCAAATGAGGATGATGTTCCTTTCAGAACCTGGTTCCTCTCAAGGTTTCTTCCCCATATCCTCTCAGGGAGTTTTTCAGGGAGTGCAATCACTTTTAGACCAACAAGCAACAGGAAACACACTAATTAATACACACTAGAACACAAAAGCCTTTTAAACACTCACATGGATATAAAGCGAAGCTTGTTGAGAATCTCGGGGATTTTCTTTCTGACTGCTGTGAACTCTGGCAACCCTACCTTCACCTGTCTGTTTACACGGACACATCAACCCAAAGCGCTGCAACAGGGGTCGCAAACTTCGTGCCATGTTTTTCAAATTTATTTACAAAATAGCGACTTTGTCTATACAACTATTTATATTTAAAAATATATATGTTCAAAACTCTATAAATGGAATATACGTATATTGTGAACGACTTTAACTTTAGCGCTAGGAGAACGTTTGCTGCCCGGAACTATTTCAGTGACGCACATGACGTCACTTTATATTTCGTTTTGTCCTAAACCACTCGAAAAAGTTACCACTTTAACTATAAATCCGCTAACTCACTATGTCAGGTTTGTACTTTATAAAGCGATTACTATTAAATAGGGAGTCATATTAAGACTCATAGAGTCTTAGTAAGCAGTGTAGGGAACGTGTACGAGGGCGCCTAAATAGAAGTTTTGGTGTGATTTGAGACGCGACCTTTTTTAAAGCGCGGTAATATACAGTTAACGCGTGATTACTGCCGCCTAGCGGTTCTATGAAGTAACACTTCCTTTATTTTATTTTATTTTTTATTTTATTTTATTTTATTTTCGAATTGTTTTTGTTCTTTTTAAACACAAAACCCAACCCTTGTTAAAATGATATATTAAGCATATTGTTCATTTTAAGGAAGTTTCTGAGAATACATAAATAAATAAGAATAAGAAAAATAATTAATTAATAAAAACTAATAAATTAAGTAGATAAAAAAGGGGATAAAAATATATAATTAAGGGGATGTGGTAGGTTATTGGTTAAGGTATTGGGTTACCAATCAGAAGGTTGTGAGTTCGATTCCCAGGTCCACCAAGATGACAATGTTGGGCCCCTGAGCAAGGAACTTAACCCTTAATTGCTCAGTCGTATAAAATGTAATTCACTCTGGATAAAGGTGTTTGCTAAATAATATAAATGTAATTGTATTGAATTAGGATTTGATTCAGCCTCTCATGCTTCTAAAAGTTGTCTTAGACTTGTTTGGCCTCCCGGTTTTTGTCATGATCCTCACTTTATTAGGATTAGTAACATTCAATTTCTTTGTCTTGGGAAATGGCTAAAAAAGAAAGTAATGGAAAAGTTTATTATAACGTTTGTCAAATAACTGCACATTTAAAGTTATTAGCCTGTTTGTCTTTGCAATGTTGAGATGCAGTGTTGAGATGAGGCCGACTCTGTGGGGATCCTGAGACATCTAGAGATGTTCCAGCTCCAGTTGGACTCTGCTATACTAAAGAGGAGATACCAACTCCATGTGGTCTTTGAGGACAACAATCTCCTCATCAATACAACATTTATCAGACTGTATATTTATAATCACACCCTCCAGTGACACTCATATGAGGATGAGGTTCCCTTTTAAGTCTGGTTCCTCTCAAGGTTTCTTCCTTTACCATTAAAGGGAGTTTTTCCTCACCACAGTCACCTGAGTCACCGCTTTGAGACAATTTCAATTGTTAAAAGTGCTATACAAATAAATTTGAATTGAAAAATTGCATTCATTCATTCATTTTCTACCGCTTATCCGAACTTTTCGGGCCACGTGGAGCCTGTGCCTATCTCAGGCGTCATCGGTCATTAAGGCAGGATACACCCTGGACGGAGTGCCAACCCATCGCAGGGCACACACACACTCTCATTCACTCACACACTACGGACAATTTTTCCAGAGATGTCAATCAACCTAATAGGCATGTCTTTGAAACCCCCGAGGCACAGGGAGAACATGCAAACTCCACACACACAAGGCGGAGGCAGGAATCGAACCCCCAACCCTGGAGGTGTGAGGCAAACGTGCTAACCATTAAGCCACCGTATCCCCATTGAAAAATGTTTGCAAATGTTTGAATGTTTAAAATATAAATCTCATATGTAAAGTGTATATAACAGTGTGTGCTTATAACATTAACATCCCCTAAGAGAAAACATCAAAACCACATGGTGTTATTGATGGTGGTGTTATGTATCTGAAAAAACACATAACACAAAAGGTAACCCTTCCTCAAAATGTCATGTTTTTATAGATATTTTTGACAGTTTCTTGCTGTTCTTGTTCTTGTTAAATAGTTAAATAAACTACTGCGGTGTGCACTTTTTGTCCAGGATCTTTACTGCTTTAAACGACAAACAGAAAGGGGGCTTATTCAGGCATTTGACATTGCTGTGATCTTGACCCTGTTCGGATTGATTACACTATCATTCTACACAAACTGTTTGATTACATCTGTACTGTCAGATGAAGAGATCAGAAAAACACAGCAGTTACTCAGCACTTTCTTGTGTCTTTTTGTTTTTGTCAGGTTTTCTTTACATCCCTCATAAAAATAGTCAATAACAATCAAACAAATGAATGTAATGAATCTTCAAGTCAAGTCAAGTCAAGTCACTTTTATTGTCACATCCCCACAGCACATGTGCCTTGGTGAGTGAAATTCTTAGGAAAACTCCAGAAATTGCAGAACAATTATACAGATAATGAGTTGACAGGTGAAAATGTGCAATTTGCTCATACATAAGTCAGTACAATATGTGTGTACAATATGTACAATTAACAAACATAATGAAATCAACATGTGAAAATGTGCAATATGCTCATACATATAGTCAGTGTACTATTGGGCATCCTTACAGTAGCACTACACATTATATGCAATATGTACTTATATACGTATATGTGTAAATATATGTAAATATATTATATGTAAAATATTATAAGGTGCAACAGATAGTACAGGTACAGAAGTGTCATGGATGTGCATCGGATGGTATCTCGTGGTAACAGATGGATTATTGTATTAAATGCAGTGTGTATGTATAGTTCAGTGTGTACAATGCAGTGTGTGTGTATAGTCCAGTGTGTACAATGCAGTGTGTATGTATAGTCCAGTGTGTATAATGCAGTGTGTATGTATAGTCCAGTGTGTACAATGCAGTGTGTATGTATAGTCCAGTGTGTATAAATATGTATAGTCCAGTGTGTATAAATGCAGTGTGTATGTATAGTCCAGTGTGTATAATGCAGTGTGCATGTATAGTCCAATGTGTATAATGCAGTGTGTATGTATAGTTCAGTGTGTATAATGCAGTGTGTATGTATAGTCCAGTGTGTATAATGCAGTGTGTATGTATAGTCAGTGTGTATAATGCAGTGTGTATGTATAGTCCAGTGTGTATAATGCAGTGTGTATGTATAGTCCAGTGTGTACAATGCAGTGTGTGTGTATAGTCCAGTGTGTATAATGCAGTGTGTATGTATAGTCCAGTGTGTACAATGCAGTGTGTGTGTATAGTCCAGTGTGTATAATACAGTGTGTATGTATAGTCCAGTGTGTATAATGCAGTGTGTATGTATAGTTTAGTGTGTATAATGCAGTGTATATGTATAGTCAGTGTGTATAATGCAGTGTATATGTATAGTCCAATGTGTATAATGCAGTGTGTATGTATAGTCCAGTGTGTATAATGCAGTGTGTATGTATAGTCCAGTGTGTATAATGCAGTGTATATGTATAGTCCAATGTGTATAATGCAGTGTGTATGTATAGTCCAGTGTGTATAAATATGTACAGTCCAGTGTATATAAATGCAGTGTGTATGTATAGTCCAGTGTGTATAATGCAGTGTATATGTATAGTCCAGTGTGTACAATGCAGTGTGTGTGTATAGTCCAGTGTGTATAATGCAGTGTGTATGTATAGTCCAATGTGTATAATGCAGTGTATATGTATAGTCCAATGTGTATAATGCAGTGTGTATGTATAGTCCAGTGTGTATAATGCAGTGTGTATGTATAGTCAGTGTGTATATTGCAGTGTGTACGTATAGTCCAGTGTGTATAATGCAGTGTGTATGTATAGTCCAGTGTGTATAATGCAGTGTGTATGTATAGTCCAGTGTGTATAATGCAGTGTATATGTATAGTCCAATGTGTATAATGCAGTGTGTATGTATAGTCCAGTGTGTATAAATATGTATAGTCCAGTGTGTATAAATGCAGTGTGTATGTATAGTCCAGTGTGTATAAATGCAGTGTGTATGTATAGTCCAGTGTGTATAATGCAGTGTGCATGTATAGTCCAATGTGTATAATGCAGTGTGTATGTATAGTTCAGTGTGTATAATGCAGTGTGTATGTATAGTCCAGTGTGTATAATGCAGTGTGTATGTATAGTCAGTGTGTATAATGCAGTGTGTATGTATAGTCCAGTGTGTATAATGCAGTGTGTATGTATAGTTTAGTGTGTATAATGCAGTGTGTATGTATAGTTTAGTGTGTATAATGCAGTGTGTATGTATAGTTTAGTGTGTATAATGCAGTGTGTATGTATAGTTTAGTGTGTATAAATGCAGTGTATATGTATAGTCAGTGTGTATAATGCAGTGTATATGTATAGTCCAATGTGTATAATGCAGTGTGTATGTATAGTCCAGTGTGTATAATGCAGTGTGTATGTATAGTCCAGTGTGTATAATGCAGTGTGCATGTATAGTCCAATGTGTATAATGCAGTGTGTATGTATAGTCCAGTGTGTATAATGCAGTGTGCATGTATAGTCCAATGTGTATAATGCAGTGTGTATGTATAGTCCAGTGTGTATAATGCAGTGTATATGTATAGTCCAATGTGTATAATGCAGTGTGTATGTATAGTCCAGTGTGTATAAATATGTATAGTCCATTGTATATAAATGCATGTGTGTATGTATAGTCCAGTGTGTATAATGCAGTGTATATGTATAGTCCAGTGTGTATAATGCAGTGTATATGTATAGTCCAGTGTGTATAATGCAGTGTGTATGTATAGTCCAGTGTGTATAATGCAGTGTATATGTATAGTCCAGTGTGTATAATGCAGTGTGTATGTATAGTCCAGTGTGTATAATGCAGTGTATATGTATAGTCCAGTGTGTATAATGCAGTGTGTATGGATCTTAAAATGGAAATTAGGGGAGATGTAATAAGGGTTGAGATTGAGAAAGGATATACAACGTGTCATTATATATGACATTATATATACAACATGTCATTATTATATCACTCACATCTGCTGTTTTTAAGGGTTCCAAGAGATGAAGGTTTGTTTGAACCCAGCCGGTCACAGACTGTGTCTATAAAATTTATAAATATAAATATATATTTTGTTATGTTGTTAAAGAATATCGCCCATAGAATTCTTCTGCTTCCCATATTATATATTATATTTAGTATAATTTGATAAATTGTTTTCTAGTATGTTTTCTGTTTTTTCTCTTTTTTTTTGTAGATATTTAATGCAATTTTATTCACATTTTTATATTTTGAACATTTTACTTTGAGGTTATTCTTCTGATACTGCAGAAATGCACATTCCTATTCCTGTTATCACTTAATGTTATTAAATTTACAATCAGTTATTTTCTGTTTCTGTTGAAATTAAAATGATTGTCTTTATAATGATTATCATTGCTCTGGATATATTATATAACGTACAGCTAAAGGATATGACATCAAACACGTTCGATCTGGCAACCCAAATACTTTCGGTTTCAATCATGGCGTTTATTGCGGCTTAGTTTACTATTTTGCTGCTTAAACGGGTCTCAGCGACGATAAAAGGTAAAGTTTTCTGCATCTTGCACGTTTTTATCTGTGTTTAACTCCTTTTTTTTGTCGTGGTAGCTGTTTGTGTGTCGGTATTTTTGAGATCATCACACTGTTGCGTCATCGTGCATACATATTTTATGTAACTGGACATTTATTAGTATGTAGAAATGCCATCAAGTAATATACCGCACTTTAAGGAGTTATATATATATATATATATATATATATATATATATATATATATATATATATATATATATATATATATATATATAATGCTTCAGATCATATCTTATATGTCTAGAAAATACTATTACTACTACTACTACTACTACTAATAATAATAATAATGGATTGTTTTTGTATGACACATCCTGAAGACACATCCTGAAGTGTGTACATCTCTTTTTACAGACATCATGAGTAAAATTCCCAAGATGAAAGTAGCTGAAGGTGAGAAAATGGTCTAATTTTGTGGGGATCACTGTATAATATATTGTTTATGTTTCTAAATACTTTCCTCATGCCTTTCAGGTGCACTGCCAGACAGGCCTCCTGTAAAGAGAAAACGCAGGAGTAGCATTTTGGAACCGCCTTCTAGTAAGTAAACAATAAATTATTATTGCTGGAGTTAAATGAAAAATCCTCCATTATTGATTTATGATGACAAATCTTTATAAGTAACATTTCATTTTCATTGACGTCCAGTGTTTTATTTGTAATTCGATTCCGCATCATCTATTTTATTGCCGTTAAGGCAGTCTGGGATGGAGGCTTCCTTTAATAAGAATATTATTATCCTTTAATTAATCGATTACATGTATTTGAATATGTTTATTGTACATAAAACTAATGGTTCTCTACTAAAACCTGATTTCCAGTGAGAATTATCATATGTGGAAGCTCTGGTCATCATCAGTTCTCTGTCACTGAGTCGATCCTGCAGAGAAAGGTGTTTCACGATGATAAAGACACTAAACTAACTACTAAAACCTCTGGGAAGATCCTTGAAAGAAATGTGACACTGATTAACACCCCAAATCTTATTGATCATGATTTATTTCACTACATGTCAAAAAAAGAGCTGAAGAAGGCGGTCTGTTTCTCCTGTCCAGGGCCACACGCCGTCCTGTTTACACTAAACCCGTCTGAGATCCCACCGAATGTGAACGACGTTTTTAAACAGTTAGTGAAGTACTTTGGAGATAAAATCTTAAAGAACACAATGGTGGTTTTGTACCATGAAGAACAGCAGTTGACCAAGCAGATTGAAGACAGTGTGAAGAAAAATAAACACTTAAATGAGCTTCTTAACAACTGCGGCCAAAGATGCCTCTTCTTCAGCAGAACGAAGAACACGAGTGGTGGTGACGTTACAATGGAGCTGTTTGAGAAAATAGACAAGATGGTGGAAGATCATGGGATTTTTTCTAATCCAGAGTTTGAAGATGCTGAAAAACGAATCATGAAAGAAGAAAAAATCCTCCAAGATCAGAGAAAGAAGGAGGTCAATGCAATGGTGGAGGAACTGAAGAAAAAGTATTCTCGGGATGAGCTGGAACGGGAAATTGAGCAGTATAAAGAAAAGATCAGGTTAGAGAACAGGGAAAAGGCAGAGATGCTGATCGCAGACAGACTCGGCTTTACTCTCAGACTTGTCGATTATGCAGCGGCTGTAGGGAAAGGAGCGTTTGCAGGGACAATATTAGCGGGGGCGATGGGGTATCCGGGTATGGCCGTAGGAGCAGCGGTCGGTGCAGTACTGGGTGGTATGTTAGGTGGTTTTTTTGGAGCAGTTTGGAACATTATCAGTGATGCTTTATCAGATTTCGGTAGACATGCAACTTACACTTAATCGTAGAAATGCACTTTTATCATCAGCAGGTTTGATGATTAATAAGGCAGGTCTTTTTATACAGATGAGCTATTTGAGAGATTGGTGGTAAAACCTTAAACTATACCACTGTATAAATCCAATGTTTTATCCTTTGCACAGTTTTGCATCACTTAATGTATGTGCAGCTTTCAGGTTCGTATTGCTTTTACATGTCGGTGTTTTGTCAGTTTATTACCTTTGCTTATTTTGCACAAATAAACCACACAATCACTGACAATCCTCACTGCAAACAATCACATAAAATGTATAGTTAGAAATCAAGAAGAAGCCAATCCAAGTGCAGATGAAATGAAGGGAATACAATTGAGGGAACAAAAAAACAATAGGAAGTATAAAGATGAGCAGAAGTTGTGCAGCACCTCGGCACCTCAGTGTGTAAACGTGCAAAATGTACAAAACTTCCAAACCAAGAAAACAAATGAAAGCCAGAGATAGGAAGGTCTCTTATTTAAGATATAAACATTAAAAAAAAAGGTGTCTAACACATAAAGAAGTCCACATGGCCAGTATTTAAATCTTACAATTTATCGAGCTTTCAACAAATGATCTCTGGTCACATTTTACACTCATTATGTGGCAGGACGCACACTAATGGTCCTATTGTCTAGGAAACATTCACATGTTTCAGCTGGGACACTTTTTTTGTAATGTAATGGTACTGTATGTAGCATGCATGTTTACCTGGGTGTGTATTAGCTTTAAGTTGTTATCGGTTTGTGCAGCCGAACAATCGTTTGTCTCTTTAATTTTTTATTTTTTTTTATTCAATTTCATAATTGGACCATTGGACCATTCTAGTATTTTTAATTTTTGTATATTTTATACTATTTTATTCACATTTTTCTTTTATTGTCAATGATTTTTTTCTATTCACTGATAGCACAGAAATGTTTGATTAAATGATTATTATATATAATGTTGTGCATTGTCGTTACTTCCTGTTATCACTTAAAGTTATTAAAGCTACATTAAAATCGGTTTTTTTTGTTTCTGCTTAATATATAATAACTTTTTTTTTTACCCGAGACACATGCTGAGGTGAATGAGCTGTTACTGTAGAAATGATGATGTATCCGAACATGAACATTAAATCATGCACAAATTTATACACTTTAAAATATTGAAATTAAAATAATTCTTTTTGTTCTCTTTTGTTCAGTAAAAAAAATCTAATATGTTTCTATACTATTTGACAGAAGGCTCTTTTTTCAGCAGCTTCATTCATCTAAAGCAGAATGAAAGGAAACGGGTCGTCCCTGTATGCGTACCTGCATGTCTCCCTCCCCTTGTCCCTCCCCTTGTCCCTCCCCTTGACACAAACACACCTGCAGATATGATCACAATGTTTTAAGTCACTAGTATAGTAACTGTTGTGAGAGAAGCAGAGACGAATAAGTGGTTCAACACACAACCAAACATCCAGGTAAGATTCAACCAGGCCATTATCACTATATGTTATATTTATACGCACACACACACACACACACACACACACACACACACACACACACACACACACACACACACACACACACACACACATACACACACACAATTCCCTACAGGACAAAATGTTAATTCTCTTTATTTATTGTTACAATAAGAGATATGATTCTAACCATCCAGCTCCTAAGATTTAATATTTTTTTTTTTTTTTTGAATGATTTCTACCTTAGAAATAAAATGATGAATTTGACTTTGAGGTCTTTAGAGTTTCCAGAGTGCAGAGAATCTCTACTTCAGCGCTGATTTGTTTCTGTGACGCTGTGAGATGTGAGATGTGGTTAAACCTGTTCTCTTGCGTGCCTCCTGTCTGGGCGAATAGTTAATGAGAGCAAATGTCTACAGCACAAAGCATTTACTACGTCAAGAGTGTACCTTATTCCAGAGCAATGATTCATCAGATTCTGAGTATGCGAAAAATCTGTGGTTATAAATCTGCATGTCAAAGTATTTCTTGTATTGATCGTGCTTTGTATGTTTGTATACAGTAGTTGTATAGCTGTAAACGGTTTCAGTACCAGGAAGCGCTGTATGTTCTCAAATGTAAACATTGTCTCGAAACTTCCATAGCCTTGGTTAGTTTTTGGAACACACCCAGCTTTTTGTCTCCGTTGACCTTTCTGTCAGAGTGATAAGAAATGCTAATGTTTTAGAAATGCTAATGTTTTAGAAATGCTAATGTATACATGTATATGGTGTAGTTTCTCATATCGTGTTGTGTATTTTGACTGTATTTTTCAGCACAGTGCCAAAAAAATCAGATTCAGATCAGAAGAACAGCAGCTCTGTCAGTAGTTCTGACCTGTCAGTAATTCAAACGACAGCTTGTTTGCGATTCGATCATATGGTGAAGATTTCAGGAAAAAGGTGTTAAATAGCATTTTCGGGGGGTAAAAAAATGTCAGTGTCAGTGTTTAGGACAAAACAAAGTGTTCAGGACCGAAGAGCAGCAGTTTACACTTTGTGGTTTCTGTTTTTTTTTGTCTCAAGATCAAAATAGAGAGAGTTTGTTGAAGGAACAAGTGTTTATAGCTGCTAGGATTTGTTCCAAAGGCACTCCATGACATTATACCAAGTAATTTAAATGGGACAAAAATACATTGTGATGTTCTAATCACATAAATAGATTTAAAAAAAAAAATTCTTTGTTGTAAAAAAAATAAAGCATTTTTTTCACACACATGCAAGTCACAAGTAAGTCTCAAGTCATGAATGTCAAGTCAAAGTCAAGTCGAGTCTTTTTTTAATATTTGTCAAGCAAGTCTCAAATTTGCGACTTAAGTCTGACTCGAGTCAAGTCGAGTCCCCCGTCTCGGAGTCGTTTAACTCAAGTCCGAGTCAAGTCTCAAGTCATGAATGTCAAGTCAAAGTCAAGTCGAGTCTCAAATTTGTGACTTAAGTCTGACTCGAGTCAAGACGAGTCCCCCGTCTCGGAGTCGTTTAACTCAAGTCCGAGTCAAGTCTCAAGTCATGAATGTCAAGTCAAAGTCAAGTCGAGTCTTTAATATCTGTGACTCGAATTTGTGACTTAAGTCTGACTCGAGTCACCCACCGCTGATTTTTAATGTCATGGTGGATGACTGATTTTCCTCTAGCACACTTCCTGACAACATTTAGATAACACTGGATAAAATAAATCATCATTCAGATTGCTTTTTTTTCACACACGTCGTCGTGTCCTGCACAGATTTATCTGCTGGCTATCTGAAAACTTGATTAGACTCACTGCACAGTGATGTTACGTCGCTTAAACTTGACCTGATTTGGTTTAAGAAGCTATAAATATTTTTCCAGGAAATGGCATCGACCTTCAGCCTTCTGCCGGAGAAGTATTTCCGGTGCACGCTGTGTGAGGATATCTTCAGCAGTCCGGTCACAACACCTTGTGGTCACAGCTTCTGTAAAGTGTGTTTGCGCAAATACTGGAGCCGCACCGGCTCGGGCAAATGTCCTTTCTGCAGCAAGGTCTTCACCTCCAAACCTCACCTCAGCATCAATCGTATACTAGCAGATGTTACAGAGCAATACAGAAAATCACGGAAAGATGGAAAAGCGAAATCTGTCAGTGTGGGTGGACTTTTAAACGAAACTGTAGGTAGCATTTTGTTAAAGAGTTTCAAAAGTTCTTAAAGCGAAGGAGGATTTTTGTCTGAATGAACTAAACGGTGGTTTTCTTGTCTGAAGTATGAGCAGATAGAGAAAACAGACACTGAGGTGGAGCACATGATCGAAGAGAGGATTCAGAAAATGGAGAAACTCAAACAGTCTCTTAAACTCCTGAAGGTGAGTCTGTAAGATTAGATACCTTACCATTATTAATCCCCTGTAGAGTGAATTGAAGTTTATACAGCACCGCAAGTAAGAGGAGTAACGTCACCAAATGCTAGAGTCCTACTTGTATAAGTACAGCTGCACAATCTTTGGTATTTATATAATATGTATGCGATATCTGTGGAATGTGTGAGTCAGTCAGTGGTGTAGGAGGTACTGGTACCAGTGTGTTGTGCAATCTGATGGAAGATAGTACGAAATAACCCCAGAGATGTCTTCAAGCATGTGACTGGATGAATATGTGACTAAACATGTTCATAGGATTAAGGATTAATCCTATCCTTCCTCACCAGCTTGCCCAGTTTTTTGGAACAACCAGTCCCAGTGCCACCTTCCCACGAAGTGTTACCTTTTTCCTCAACCATGTGCCTCAAAACATCTCATTATCAGCAGTAAAATGAGCCAAATACATGTATCTCCAGTAAATAGATTGAATACGTGACAATAGAATATATTCAATAAATAAATAGATCATATATAAACAGATAGAAAGACAGAATTCTGATTCTTGTTTTTTCTAGTAAGCTTGACAGAGATTTAATGTGAAATAGACGTGTGAATCCGACTTGGATCTCGCCACACAAAGGTTTTTTCTTTAGAAGTAGGAGCTTGAAGGAAAAATTTGCTGACATGATTGATGCAGGGGGCTTGGTGGTTAGCACGTTCACCTCACACCTCCAGGGTTGGGGGTTCGAGTCCCGCCTCCGCCTTGTGTGTGTGGAGTTTGCATGTTCTCCCCGTGCCTCGGGGGTTTCCTCCGGGTACTCTGGTTTCCTCCCCCGGTCCAAAGACATGCATGGTAGGTTGATTGGCATCTCTGGAAAATTGTCCGTAGTGTGTGAGTGTGTGAGTGAATGAGAGTGTGTGTGTGCCCTGTGATGGGTTGGCACTCCGTCCAGGGTGTATCCTGCCTCGATGCCCGATGACGCCTGAGATAGGCACAGGCTCCCCGTGACCCGAGTAGTTCGGATAAGCGGTAGAAAATGAATGAATGAACCTACTCACTGTTATTGACAGGGCTGAGAGAGAGTATCCTCCTCCCACACAGGTGGCTGCAGCATCATTGGAATTCAGTCCCGCAATTGATCTCCGCCGTATCGTTTGGCGAAATTTAGTGTTTGGCCAGAGAACATTTAACTTTTAGACAGCTTGAAGAAATGAATCACTGATGTAGCATGCAGAGGTCAGGTCTAAACAGAAACAACCTCCCTAAATAGACTACATTCATGAAGTGACTACACTAATTGAAGAGATATTATAGAGAATTTGGTGGAGTGTGTGGACAGGCTGACGTTATAAGCCACGAAAGACATTACAATGTCTCTGACTGTGTTCTCCTGATCAGAGCTCGTGTCTGCGGGAGGTGCAGGAGAGTCATAGGGTCTTCTCTGCCCTCCTCAGCTCGGTGGAGGCAGCTCACAAAGCGGTGGTGGCCGAGGTGGAAGAGAAACAACAAGAGGCTGAGAAACGAGTGGAGCGACTCATGAAGGAGCTGGAGAAAGAGATCGCAGAACTGGAGAGTGGACAGACAACACCGGACGATCTTCTGGATACTAAAGACTTTCTTAAAAGAGTGAGTTCTGTTATCAGTGTAAACAAATGACAAATATATTGAAGCCTTTATTTAATTTATCGCCTCATATACATTAGGACACATGGGAAATCTTTTCTTTGCATATTCCAACTGAGAAGGCTGGGGTCAGAGCTCTATGATACAGTGCCCCTAATGCAGGGTGAGTTAAGGGCCTTACTCAAGGGCCCAGCAGTGGCAGCTTGAACCCTGATCCTCCAATCAACAAGCCAGAGCCTTAACCACCTGAGGCAGTTCTCATGACAGTCAGTAGCAGATGAAATATAGCCACAATCAGCGATCTCAGTGTCCTAACAGTGTGAAAAGGGTTCTGAAAAATGATTGGTCGATGATTGTCATATTTGTTAGTATTTTTTAGTACAAAAATGCTGAGTAACTCTTACATTCAACCCCAGTGGATTCAGGATTAATACATGCTTTGAAAATAACTCCGTAATTTAAAAGAAAAATGAATAAATATGATTTTATTTGTTAAGGTTTTGCATCGCAGTTCTTTGACACTTCACATCTGAATCTGTCTGTTATGGACAGAGGTGGGACGTAACGGAGTAAAAATACTTCGTTACTGTACTTAAGTACATTTTTCTGGTATCAGTACTTTACTCCACTATTTATTTTTCGGACAACTGTTTACTTTTACTCATTACATTTTTACACAAATATCTGTACTTTTTACTTTTACTCATTACATTTTTACACAAATATCTGTACTTTTTACTTCTTACATTTTCAAAACGGACTCGTTACTTTTAGCATTATTCCTTCTCATTGAGCGCTGTTTCCAGCCTATCATCCTATCATTATGCGGCTTTTTCCCCATGTGACTGGTGTACTGTATTATTTACTGGCTATCAGACATAGACTAAGGATAGCGGAGCTAACAATGAGCAGCGCCTACAAAAGGAATGGATAATGTTAATTCTGAGGGAGTCACCAATGTTAAAATAACTAACAACGAGGACATTCCTGAACACACATGGCCATATATGAGGGAGATGTTTGAAATAATCGGGGTCAAAAAGGATTCCTGGCGAATGCGTTGCGAATTGTGTCACCCAGGGGCGGTTCTACACCTTTTTTAGGGTGGCTTCAGCCCCCTGTCTGTAATCTCAGCCACCCTAAATCTATAAGGATCATCTTTACTTTCATAAATAAACTTTATAAATATATATATAACATGACGTCCAGTTACCAGCATGACACTAAACAGGTAGTAACAGGTAGTAACAGGTAGTAACGGCGACTTTTTACTTAAGTACATGTCAGAGCCCATACTTCTTTACTTTAACTTGAGTAAAAGAGTGTAGTCACTACTTCTACTTTAACTGGAGTCTTTTAAAAAATGAGTATCTGTACTTCAACTTGAGTAATGTTTGTCAATGTTTGCCACCTCTGGTTACGGATGATATGTTTAATCCATTTTTAATCCAGTTTTTCAGTGAAAACTGTAACCTGTATCAAAGCAGCACTTACGATTTTATGATTTGGTCATTTTATATATTTGCGTGCACTATCATGAGATTATTTCTTGTGCATTTGCAAATCCCAAATATGTCCATCTCACTAAAAACACACGTCTACCTAGCAGCAGGTGGTGCTGTAGCTCTGATGGTGCTGACATTCTTCTCCAAAGCCAACAATACAGTCATTTATTCCCAGTTAATACCAACATATTCAGTGTCACATATTATGTCCATGTATCTCTAATTCTAATATGATTTGATCTCAACAAGCCGTATATGCCAGGACGGTTACATTGAAAACTTTGAGATCATGGAAAATTCTGGAAATTCTGGAGACATGTGATGAAATCTGTCCTTACCCCCCAAAAATCTACACAGTAAATGTTATTTTTTTCTTTATTAGATAAAACTATTATTGTTTTCTTATTTGTAGAGTTTCCTTCATTTACCCAGAGAGATGAGGGACTGGACAAAGGTGACTCTGGAGACAGATCCATGTGTGGGATTCACCAGGAAAGCCATGAGCGATTTCGTCAACAACGTCAGGGCCGAGGCTAACAAACTCTCTAAAGCAGGTGTGTATGTGTACAACGTGTTTTAACACACCGTCAATCTGACGTACGAATATCAAGTACGTCATTCAGCTCTCGCGCTTTTCCTTCTATCAAAAAAGTTTTATTTGTTTCCATTGTACAATTAAATTAATTATAAAAAAAATATGCACATAATCTTATAATCTAGTACTTTGATAGAATGCAGAGATGGAGGACTCGAGTCATATGACTTGACTCGAATCAGATTTAAGTCTCATATTTGAGACTTGCTTGACAAATATTAAAAAAAGACGACTTGACTTTGACTTGACATTCATGACTTGAGACTTGACTCGGACTTGAGTTAAATGATTCAGAGATGGGGGACTCGACTTGACTCGAGTCAGACTTATTATTAAAAAAAGACTCGACCTGACTTTGACTTGACATTCATGACTTGGAAAGTTTGTAAAAGTCATGTTTACTACAAAAAATGGAACAACTCAACAAAAAAAAAATACACAGGAATTATAAACAGGAATATTTAAATAAAAAAAATTGTGAACTTTTGATATTGTTAATGATAATAAGTAAAAAGCAGGATGCTGTTATTAATAAATTACAAAATAAAATTCGTAAAAATAAATAAATAAATAAATAAATAAATAAATAAAGTTTAGAATTTGCTAACTTAAATTTAAACTCAATTTCATATTTTAAAATATGTATTTTCAACCTTTAACTTTTTTGTTATGTGTCATTTTTTCTAGAAACATTTTAATGAAATGACAAAAAAGTGTCTGATTATGAACAAATCAATTTTTCACCCATTTACAGTCCTGTATTTAGACCTGGACTTATACACCAGGTGATTAAGAGGGAAAATCTGAAGCATGAGTTGCAAATAATCTGAAAGTGTTATGTTTGATTTCACAGAGCTGAACAAGCTGCAGATATACACAGGTATGTTTGAGTCTGATAATCGTCACCTACAGTTAAAGTGTTTGTATGGTGGACGTGCTGCAGAGCTGACGGTCTCTTTTTCTCACAGTGGACCTCACACTGAACCCTCGCACAGCTCACGCCAACCTCTCGATCTCAGACGACAGGAAGCAGGTCAGACACACCACCAAGGAGCAGGAGGTTCCTGAAAATCCCAAAAGGTTTGACCGTGTGACCAACGTGATGTCCAAGGAAGCCTTCATCTCAGGTCGACACTACTGGGAAGTAGAAGTAGGAAACAAGACGGACTGGGACCTCGGCGTGGCAAGAAACTCTGTTAACAGGAAGGGGAAATTTACCGTCAGTCCATCAAACGGCTTCTGGACGCTCAGCCTGAGGAGTGGAAATCAGTACACGGCTAACACGCTGCCTCCGACCAGTCTGTCCCTCACCTCCAAACCCAGAAAGGTGGCCATTTATCTGGATTACGATATGGGACGTGTTTCCTTCTTCTGTCCTGATTCAGGGATTCATATCTACACGTTTACAGACAAGTTTAATGAAAGACTTCATCCGATTTTTAACCCCAGACGACTGCACGGAGGCAAAAACGCTGCGCCGCTCATCCTCACCAGCAACTGCTGCACCATTTAATCTTGGTTTTTTTTCATGTTCGTATTACAGTTAAATCTCTAATGAGCTTGAAAAGAAAAGACACAACTAATTTATTTTATTATAATTACATAATAAATATCTAAAATTGTTTTATTACACCTTTACTGTATAGAAATAAGTATAAATGCTATGAAATAAAATGATTAAATGGATACATGATATGTTTAAACAGAACGACACGCTCGCACAGATCTTGGGACTCAGGAGACTAGACAACTGAATGACAAAACAGAAACCAGGAGACATGATGACACAAAAACACACAAACACAAACACAAGGACTCCAAGCTGTCCGTGACAAAAAGCTGTACTGTATATCAAACCTCAGGTTCAGATGAATGTACTCTTTCTAATACACTATTGTTGTCATAGCGACAGCAAAGGAAGAGACTATGTACTATGTTTCTCGTCTATCTTCAAGACAGACAGATTTACACTTAGCACTGGTGAGGGAACTATTACATGCAGCTGCTATAAATATAATATATCAATAATAAGTGTAGCGATTGGTGATGTGAGAGGAATTAAAGACTGTAACAGAACGTCCAGGTGTTCGACTCCTTAAACGGTCGATCGTTCAGGAGAAGCATTATAATGGCAAAACAGTCTTGTTTTGAGTTCATGAAGAGAAAAGTAGAGAAATCGAAAGCGAAAAAGAAAAGCCATAAAAACAGGAGTCTGAGAAGGCGATAGATGAAAAAGAGGATGGAGGAGAATGAGGGGTGGGGTTCAGGGGGGTCCGGGATCGCGAGGGCGACAGAACAGCAGCTCATTGTGTTGGTCCACCAGGCACTGAGGGACACACAGGGACACATGAACACACACACACACACAGTGGAGTGAACGTGCACACACAAGCGCATGCTTCTGCCCACTGTCCCACAGACCTGCACTGGTATCACAGAGGGCAGCCCCTCTCTCGCTCTCTCTCTCGCTTTCTCTCTCTGCTCCATTCTGTTCAGTCTTCAGTGCAGCTCGATTCATACCATACCTCCCCGGACACATCGTACCTCCATCGCCTTCATCTTGAGCATCAGAAGCACCTCAACCTATCAAGAGGAGGAGCCAGATTCAGGTAACACACCTCACTTTTCTTCTAAATGCCAAGCTGAAGTGCAGCTCATTAATGATTAAGTATGATTAAGTCTGTATTTACCTGAGGAGAAGTGCTGCGCCACATGCTTAGCGTTCATACCGTATTTTTATTTCTCCTTTAATAAGAGAAAGTATTGTACATGACTTGAAGAGTGGCTCTTGTGGGAAAAAAAAACCATCTTGAATATTGAGGACACATTGAGGCACAAACAGACGCTACTCTCCTTGTCCCACTCTGAACAAAACCATGAAAGCTCCTTGTGTTCCTCAGACTCCTCATGTATGTCTGAGATAATCCACTCGCCCTACCAGGCGCAGCTCGACACCCACCATCGGCGTGAAAAGGATTCATTCTCTAACACGTCTGCTGGAATCCGGCAGCGGCTCACGGTTTACACCAGACCTCTAAATATTTATGATGGGTCACTTTGATGAAGCGTACGATGTCTTTCCTACTGTGATTTGGAGTATTGTTGATAGATTTTGTGGCTTTGTACTAAACACTAAATGATATTCATTTTCATTTTAAATTTCGTTTAAAAAAAATATAAAGTTTTGTTTTAATAGTCAGAATATAACCATTTTATGAATCTGTACAGATTAACACTTTGATGATTTTTACTTTTTTTCATTATTTTTTTTTTTACATCCGCTCATTTGTTTATTTCAGTCTGATTTAAAATCAGGATGTAGATTTAGATCTCTGACGAGCAAAGCAGATGTGACACGGAGTGAAGAGGAAAACCTTGAGACCTCCATCAAATTGGAGTCTTCTGGTAGCGGGATTATAAATCATTACACAGGAGAAAAGAGAAATGGTGCTATGTGATTAGTGTGATTAAACAAACCAAGTAATCATTTTTTTTTCTTTTTTTAGGTCCCATTTGACCCACATTCAGGACCGAGGGCTCCTGCTAATGTTAAAGAGCGTCTTCAATCTGAGTGAAGCAGGTTTTTTGGTTTTTTTTCGTGGACCCAAATAAAAATCACCCACGGCTCAGACAGAAAGTCAGCATGGCGACGACGGGCATGCAGCTCATGGGATTGATCATGTCCATCATCGGCTGGGTGTGTGGCTTCCTGGTGTGTGTTCTGCCCATGTGGCGAGTCACTGCCTTTATCGGCAACAACATTGTGACGGCGCAGATCACGTGGGAAGGCCTGTGGATGAATTGCATCGTGCAGAGTACTGGCGAGATTCAGTGCAAGGTGTACGACAGTATGCTGGCGCTACCCAGTGACATGCAGGCAGCACGTGGCCTCACTGTGCTCTCCATCCTCTTCTGCATTCTGGCGCTGGCTCTCGGAGTCCTGGGCATCAAGTGCACCAAGTGTGTGGGACAGCCGAGCTTCGAGGCCCGGCTGGCTCGCATCTCTGGTATACTCTTTGCCATCGCGGGGTTCCTCTACCTCGTGCCCGTGTGCTGGACGGCCCACTCCATCATCAAGGATTTCTACAACCCATACGTAGCGGCACCGCACAAGCGTGAACTCGGACCTGCGCTTTACCTGGGTTGGGGAGGCTCGGGTCTGCTGCTCATCGGTGGGTCTCTGCTCTACGCTGGCTCCAGACCACCCGGCATCCCCTCATCGCCCACCTTCAGCAGTGGAGAGAGCAGCCCACGCCGAGCTGGGGGAAGCTCGCAGGTCAAAGGTTACGTTTAAAAAGGGACACCGAATGCAGTCCAGCCCAAACCATTTCCCTCTGCTAGTTTACCCCATTGTCATACATTCCAGTTAATGTTAATGTATTTTTTATTAGTCTCGCTTAGTGTTAATGCCTAACTCTAGGCAATGAAGAGTGTGAAGAAATGTCATTATTTAGTTTTTCATCCTCTTGTGTCATCGTACATAACCCTCCTTCTCTCTCTTTCTCTGACTCTGTCTGTATTTATTCATGTATGGAAAAAATAAAGACATCATCCAAAGCCTCTCATGAAATGTGTTAATGCTGCTATTAACGAAACGACAAAAATCGATTAAATCAATAGTCATCAAACACAAACCTTTATGTGAACAGATTTTTTTTCTATAATACTTTTAAAAGGTTTTCAAATAATATTTTTGGGAGAAAAACAGTGGAGAAGTCATATAGAGCCCACAGAAAGGTCCAGGAGTAGAACATCTGAGAAAATCAAATAAGACTAAAGACAATATGACAGGCCTTTATAAAGATTGCATAGTTTCTGATGATGAAATACATGATCACAGTCATTTTTAAAGACAGTTTGGCCATTCTGTATGTTTTTTATGAATCCAGTCTATGAATTAAGATTTACAGGAGCTGATATTTGTTGGTCAGTATTTTCCAGCTTTTCCTTCTACGGATACAATTCATCCTAATGTTTTAGACATTACTTTTGTATAACAAAACTATTTCATTTAATATTTCTAGTTATTGATCAATTTTTAGTTATTAGCATTGTACACAGTATACTGCGCTATTGTGTGTCTATCTTTCCATAGATAGGTGTCTTTCATGCTGAGAAACACTCTGCATTGTGTGGAAGCGGTATCTGATGAGAACACACTCGCCCGTGCCGTCTCCCTCTGTGACTGTATCTAACTGTAGTGATTAGGGGCTGCTGCTGTACGCCAACAAAACAATGCTATTGTATGGAGCACGACCGGCACAGCAGCAACAATAGCCTGTAGTGTTTTGTGGTCCTGCTAGTGAGTCATGTGTGATCTAATGGTACTGGTGGGGGAATTTAAAACAAATACAGGAAAACATTGGAAATATAAAGGATCCCTGAAGAGACAGACACCAAGCCAAGACTTTAGTGTCAGAAAACTGAAACAGAAGAAGGTGTTCTTGTTCTAGTGATTTGAGCCGTATAGGATAAACTGACTAAGCAATCATCTGCTACAGCTAATTCACAGACATTTTGTTTCTGTTTAAAGGGTTCATTAATTTTTGTCTCCCAATTGGCTTCCCATAATTTGTCGAGCATATGTAGATTCTATAAGTTTTAATTCCGTCAAAACTGTCACTATAGTGGGTTTTGACATGATACTGGTCCTTGTGCAGATACTGTCAGATTCACTGTCAGACACGCCTGCGTCCAATTCAAACTCCACCCCCTGTGTGCAACTCTTGGGTACCTTCAAAACAAGTATGGAGATATGTTTGAGAGCTGAATAGAGATGAGCTTATTTTTGGCTGCCTGGTCTCAGCGGTTAAAGTGAACAGCCATAGCTTGGTTATAGTTGATTAATAAAGCAATAAATACATTCAACATTTTTATTTTCAGAACGATAGTGGGCTTAAAAAGAACCTTGTGGGACACCGTTTTGCATATCCACTGGAAATTATTATTATTATTTTTTATTATTAATTAATTATTAATAATTTATAATAATAATAAGAAGAAGAAGAAGAAGAAGAAGAAGAAGAAGAAGAAGAATTAGTTTAGCATTTCATTCTTTTAAAACTTATATGAGCATTATTTTATAATTAGACAATACAGAGTCTCAGAACATCCCTTTGTTTCAAAAATGGACTGAATTTTTTAATCCTCTGCCAAGCTATAATTAGCATAAGGCTAAACTCTACATGAATAGCAAAAGTTTTTTTTTTTTAATCAAGGGGCTGAATTAAAAGACACTTTTAACACTTTAATTATTTAACTATTAACACTTTGTAGAACCTACTGACGCTACAACCGGAAGTTACGGTCACGTGTTTCATCCACACACGTGACGTATAAGGGTTCGGTTGAAGAGAATATAGAAGCGTCAAGTCATCAAGTGTTCGATAAGAACTTAACCATGGGAAAAGGCGGTGGTACATTTGAACGGCTGTTGGGTATGTTTAATATATTTACTTGTTTATTTAATACGCTCTGACGATAACGTTTGATAAACATTCACGGTTTCCGGGCTGAAAACTGTATTGTTAGTTAGCTAACTAGCGGGGCTGTGGCTGCCAAGTAATCGCGTGCTTATCGATTCCCCACCCGTTTTGCGTTCACGAGGTCCCGCCTTCTATTTTCGGATTGGTCGGTGCGTTACGCTGACACCA
Organism: Tachysurus fulvidraco; assembly: GCF_022655615.1. Taxonomy (NCBI): domain Eukaryota; kingdom Metazoa; phylum Chordata; class Actinopteri; order Siluriformes; family Bagridae; genus Tachysurus; species Tachysurus fulvidraco. The sequence continues at coordinate 3,791,489 of NC_062541.1, read as the reverse complement.
CGTACAAGAAATCATAGCCGATACAAATATGCAAAGTGCATTTTTCTAGCCAATCAAAATGCTTAAACCTGGGACTTGCCTGAAAACGGTTGGGAAACAAAATGAAGGTTTTCATCGTAGCAACCGATCTATTGTGTATAAACGGAAGCGTTAATTCTGATGACATCCTCGGCGTTAAATTGTTTAGCGATATAAAAGTTAAAATCCGGCCGATAAGTAGCTAAATCTCACGCTCCGTGTGTTTCTTAAGCGATAAAGGATGCCAAGTTAGCCGCATTAGCAAGCTAGTTAGCTAATGTTTACAGTGCTAGCTTTGTGCGTCTTGCTAATGTATATAGCTAGTAATGTTTAATGTCGGGATATAATTAAATATCACACGTCCTTACTTTCGTTTAAACAACCGAGGTAACTAAATGAGCTTATTTACAGTTGAAGCTTTACAAAATTAGCGAACATTTCACCCCAGATTTGTGACACTAGTACAATCAGCTGGCCTTGTTTCGGAGTCGTGTCTGGTTTTTTTTGTGCTTATCAACATGTAAAGGAATACAAACGTGTGTATAAACTATTAACTATTAAAGTAAAGGCTGTTAGTTTGATGAATGATGAATGTAGATGTCATGAGGTTTATAATTTAACCGCAGGTTGTCATTGAACAATTTTTGCGGCTGTTGGTTGTATTTTCGGCTTCGTTTATGAAATAATCTGTGAAATAAACTAATGTGAAGATAAAAATCTCATTAGTAGTGTTTAAAGAAGCATATAGTTTATAGAGGAAAGTGTGTGTGTGTGTGTGTGTGTGTGTGTATAAATATACAGACACATAATATATATGAATCAGAATTAGAATCATTCACCAAGTGTGCACAGACACAAGGAATTTATTGCGATTTATAAGGTGCTCTTTGTACATACTGTACATACATACTGTACATATATACATTACTGTACATACATAGTGTACATACATACATACTGTACATACATACATACTGTACGTACTGTATATACATACATATCTGGCATGAGAACAGTAAACATTAAAATATTAAGGATTTACATAGTACTTGAGAGAGGTTCAGTAATTAGAGATGGAGAATGAATTACAGAACATGGGTAACAATCCCTGTGTTAGCTGTTTAAGCCGGATATGTCATAGGGAAAAACTGTGTGTATGTATACCTGTCTATTATTATGATTATTTTATATATATATATATATATCTTTTGCCTCTAAAACTATTGCCTGTTGGTAAAATAACACAGGTTACTCATGGAATTAACCTTGATGCTGTCGTGCTCTTTTAGGCAAATAATCAACAACAGAGTGATGAAGTGGAGTCACTGTTAACAGCCAAACGAAATTATTTTCTAGTAGGAAGAGTTTTGCGATTTGATTTAAATGATGGTGATTTGTAACAGTTTTGTTAGACTCTGACACAAAAAGGTGTTTTGAGCTCTATACCCGTGTGCCAAGAAAAGAGAGATAATGAAAAATACTCAAAGTACCCGAGTCTGTCTGTGCCTGTCTGTCTGTTTCTCTCTCTGAGCTTTTTGAAATGACCGTGTTATAGGAAAAGGTCACCAAAGCTATTGCTACCATATTATATGTACACCTGACTGATGTCGAACAATCCAAAGATGTTTATTGGTACATACACAAAAAAAATTCTCACATAATAAAAGGGAGCAGTGGGACAGGAGTGTTAAAGGTGAATGAAAGGTCGATTTCAGTAAAAATCTACTGTATGGTGATACCTCAGTGTATCAGTGGCAGGACGATGTGTACTGAGCTGCCAGCTCAACACAGTCCTCCTTCTCCACAAAACATACAAGAGTTTGTCGAGATTATTTTTCTGAAGAATTCAGATAGAATTTGCCCTATTTGGGGAAAAATATGAGAGTCTAATGGCGGTGTATTTGCACTCTGTGAGGAAGTGCAGCTCATCCTGTATTACTGGCTGTGTGCAGTGTGACCACAGTCTCTCCTCTCTGGGCCTCCTGCTCTGCCTGTCTCCACTGCCAGATTGTGATCATTCAGCTGGTACACACACTCTCTCTCTTTCTCTCTCTACCTGGAGAGAATCAAAACGGGTAAAACATCTTGAATATCTGATCGTTTCTGTTTGAACTGAAGCTCTTTTAGATCTTGAATGTGGGTCATTAGGAACAGAGAGTTAGTGGGAAGTGAGAATTGCGGGTGACTATTTAGTCCACACAGTGCACGCATCTTCTTATGACCTGCTAGCGGTGTTCACGTATCATCCATCCTGTTTTACAGACAAAGCTACCAGTCAGCTGTTGCTGGAGACGGACTGGGAATCCATCCTGCAGATCTGCGACCTCATCCGCCAGGGAGACACGCAGTAAGTCCTCATCACGCCGGCTCTGAGTTCACCAGGCTGTAGCGAATATACATGTCAGAGATCTAAAATTACTGTTTTCATCAATCACAGGGCTAAATATGCAATCGCTGCCATCAAGAAGAAGCTCAACGACAAAAATCCACACGTGGCAATCTATGGCCTGGAGGTAAGAGCTGCTTTGTTCGTTATGATCAACAACACGCGATATAGAGTCTTAAAATTTGATGAGGAAGTGACTTCTGTGTGTGTGTTCACCAGGTTCTGGAGTCAGTGGTGAAGAACTGTGGCCAGACGATCCATGATGAAGTGGCGAGTAAGCAGACGATGGAGGAACTCAAGGAGCTGTTTAAGGTAAAGCTTTATTACTCCGCATCAGATATCGAAGAGATTTCATTTAGGTTTCCTTAACATTCTTAACCCAGCATCTCGCATATCATACCGATGCACTATTCTACATCATTACGTAGTATAAGTGGTGTGATTGGTGTGTTCAAGTACCCGGATGATGCACTCGAAAACAACACAACGTGGAACCTTTGACAATTCGTACACTCAACGCTTTGCTTAGCTGGTGGAAAGGGGGCGGGGCTTCCAGCTGCTGTATGAAATCAGTTGAATTCAAGATGACGTTTTGACAACTTGTGGACATAAGATGTCTTAAGTTAGCCCACTTTGTGATTTATTTATTTAGTAGTTTTTATTTTTTTAATTCGCTTTATTCTATTAAAGTATGTTTGAGAAATGCTTCAGAAAACTGAGTCGGTCCGACTAACAAAACAAACATGTAGCCAATGAGCAGAAAGGGGCGTGTCTTGTCAATATGCGGTGGAGAGAGTGTTCGGTGCGCGTGTCTGACATTAACAGAAAGCGATTGAAACATTGACATGGCGGATACCTGCAGTTACCTGCCGTTGAACGTCGTCTTCGCCGTGAAATGGAGGTAAACCTTTCACGGTACAATACACAGTACTACAAAAACACCATAGTATTACTCATTGTGTTCATTTATTGCTAAAAATCTCCCCTCGGCCAGCTGCCCCAGCAGGTTCCACCATAATAGTTGCCTGGGTTACGTATGTATGTGTGGGGGCGGAGCCGTTGTGACATGAGGTTTATTCATGAGATTCTTGCACTGCATACACAACATTGTTCCTCTGTTATGATCATGACCTTCATGATGAGTCATACTAGACTTTACTTCCTGGTTGCGTCATCGTGTCACATGTCCTCTCGCATTTTAAAGCTCTGGGGAGTTTCAGCAAAGTGTCAAAATGAGAAATGAGCTTTGTGGATCGTACAAATCAGACCGCCGATGGCACACGACGTGAAAGGTAACGTCTAAAAAGAGTTGTTTAGTAACCGAAAGCTTTTAGCTTGTTATTGTGTTCGTGCTTCTGTTTACAACGTCCACAAAATGTCTTGGTTTCTGTTAAAGGTCTCAGAGTAATAAATCAAGGTGGATTAGCTGACGTTATCGTGTCGAGGTTGTAGATCGGATTAGATTGTACCACAAGACCAGTTGATTTGTCTCAGCATCTATATAGACCCGGTGTGTTGTCATGCTTCATTCTGCCTCTACGTGAATCCTATGTGATCGAGCTTGTAGAGAAAGTGAACCATGTGTTGCACCGATGTTACTCATCGTTTTTTTTCTCTTCTGTCCTCAGAAACAAACCGAGCCGAACGTCAGGAATAAGATCCTGTACCTGATCCAGGCCTGGGCGCACGCCTTCCGCAACGAGCCCAAGTACAAAGTGGTTCAAGACACTTACCAAATCATGAAGGTGGAAGGTACGAAGCACAATTGGTTTAAATAACAGAGTATTAAAATCTAAAGCAAAGCAGCACATCTGATTGTGTTCTTCTGCGCACCGTCAGGTCATGTTTTCCCGGAGTTTAAAGAGAGCGACGCCATGTTTGCCGCAGAGAGGGTGAGCCGTGCTGCTGGAGAGATCGTGCTATTGAGGGCACTGATTGTGATGTGGGAATTATTAGAATGATGATCATTTTGTGTGTGTGTTTTTTCCAGGCTCCTGATTGGGTGGACGCCGAGGAATGCCACAGGTGCAGAGTTCAATTTGGAGTGATGACCCGAAAGGTAAAAACACACACACACACACCCACACCCACACCGCTTGTAGTGAGTTGTATTAGATGAGTCAGAAACCTGTCTACAGAACCATGTGTAATAAACAGTGCTGGACATTTCTGTGTATGAAAGATTCCTTCACCAAGCGAGTATCCCGATCAGTAATACTGGTGTAATAACGGTGTCGGTGTTTCCTGATGTGTGCCATTTCTTGTCCTTCAGCACCACTGCAGGGCATGTGGACAGATCTTCTGTGGCAAATGCTCCTCCAAATACTCCACTATCCCCAAGTTCGGCATCGAGAAAGAGGTGCGAGTGTGTGAGCCTTGCTTCGAGCAACTTAACAAGTAAGCCAGAGTGGAAATGAGCCAGCAATCCCCCAACACACACACACACACACACACATTTCACATACTTACTGTGTCTCGGTAAAGCCAGATGTACTCATCTGTTTCTGTCTCCTGATCCCTCCTTTTTAGCAGCCACCCCTCGCTCTCTCCTCCTTCCAGGAAAGCCGAAGGGAAGAGCGTCAGCAGCAACAGTAGCAGCGGCCAGACCGAGCTGCCCCCCGAGTACCTGACCAGCCCTCTGGCCCAGCAGTCTCAGGTAGGTCCGGAGCCTACGGAGGCTTGTGATCTGGTTGATCAGGTAAATAAATAAATAACTACATTCATTTGATGCGACTTTTTTTTTTGTACTGCTCAATGGGAACATAGCTATCAAGAGCATAAGCTTGCTGTGCTTATTATTAAATGAACGTTTTCTTCAAACTCCGTTTAATAACAATCACTAGAAAGCCATGTTCCCCTTTTGCACTCGTTCCATCTCCTATGCTGTTTATTTACGGATGTGCCCAGTTTATGTGTCTGCTCTGTCTCCTCAGATGCCTCCCAAGAGAGACGAGGCAGCGCTGCAAGAGGAAGAGGAGCTGCAGCTGGCCATCGCTCTGTCTCAGAGTGAAGCTGAGGAGAAGGAGAGAATGGTGTGACGTGCATTTCTTCTTTCTATCTGAGTTGTCTGTGATCTATCTGTCTTTTTTTTTGTCTTTCTTTTTCCATAACAACTCTTCTGTACATGCAGAGGCAGAAGAGCTCGTACCCCGTGTACCCCAAAGTCGATCCGACTCCGGTGACCTCTTCCGCTCCACCCGTCAGCACTCTTTACACCTCTCCTGTGGTAAGGGCATCTAAAGGGTGTTTTTAGATGTAGTAACTGGGGGGCTGTAGAAATAGTAATCGTTGCTGTGTGTCGTGGGTTGTTCTTGAGAAGCCGTGATCGTAAACCTCGTCTGATTTTCTCTTTAGAACTCCTCTGCTCCTTCAGCTGAAGAAGTTGACCCTGAGGTAAGCATCTCCAAACTGTGTTCCTAACAAGATGGAGCTTATACTACAGCATGTGGCACGATGTCTCCATGCCGTCGGACTACGCCGTGACGATGTATATGTATATATTCATCTTTTCCAGCTGGCTCGTTATCTGAATAGGACTTACTGGGAGAAAAAGCAGGAAGAGGTCCGCAAGAGTCCCACCCCTTCTGCTCCTGCTCCAGTGCCATTGGCTGAACCAATGCCAACCATCAGCCAGCCAGTGGAAAGCCACCCCCCTGTTCAGCCCATCAACATAGTAGAGGTACATTTAAGTGTTAAGTGTGTGTGTGTGCACGGAAAGTTCCGCACCTTTTTTCTCACTCGAAGTAACGTGATGCGACGCGCTTCTTCAGCAGCAATACCAGAACGGAGAATCGGAGGAGAACCACGAGCAGTTCCTCAAAGCTCTGCAGAACTCCGTCACTACCTTCTTGAACCGCGTGAAAAGCAACCACATGCGCGGGCGCAGTATCACCAACGACAGCGCCGTGCTCTCCCTCTTCCAGTCCATCAACAACATGCACCCACAGCTGCTGGAGCTCCTCAACCAGCTTGACGAGAAGAGACGTGCGTCTGCTTTTATTTACCTCCTGTGGAATAATTTATCTGATCGCCCAGAGATGACCTTTTGGTTCTCTTTGTCTGTAGTGTACTACGAGGGGCTGCAGGATAAGCTGGCACAGGTTCGGGATGCACGGGCTGCTCTAAACGCTCTGAGAGACGAACACCGCGAGAAAGTGCGCCATGCCGCCGAGGAGGCCGAAAGACAGCGGCAGATCCAGCTCGCGCAGAAACTAGAGATCATGAGGCAGAAGAAACAAGTGAGTGCTCTAGAAGTCTCAGGAAGCGGTAGAGAATACCTTAATCCAGTAATTAATATTGAAGCTGATTTTCCCTCATGTTCAGTCACGCACACGATTGGACTCTTCTCCCCTTGCTCATGAGTGGGAGGTGATTGTTGATCGGTCACGTTTCTTATCGCTCACAGGAATATCTGGATATGCAGCGACAGCTGGCTATTCAGCGTCTGCAGGAGCAGGAGAAGGAGCGACAGATGCGTCTGGAGCAGCAGAAACACACCATCCAGATGCGTGCTCAGATGCCTGCCTTTTCCCTGCCCTACGCCCAGGTGAGGTGTCGTGATTATAAAATAAGCGACGGAGCTCGGCTCGTTTCGATCATTACGCTCACGTCTCGGCATCGGATGCCACACGTTCGATACTGAATCTGCATATTGCCGTGCGGTCTGGTGAAGTTATGATATGATGTCGTGTGCTACAGATGCAGTCACTGCCGCCTAACGTGGCAGGAGGTGTGGTGTATCAACCTGCTGGCCCCCCCAGTTACCCCGGCACCTTCAGCCCGGCTGGATCAGTGGAGGGCTCTCCCATGCACGGGGTCTACATGAACCAGCCCGGGCAGCCCGGGGGCGGTCCCTACCAGGCCATGCCAGTGTCAGCTACAGGTGAGTGCCACATGGATAAATCTGACATTGTGGTTGTGGTGGTGTTGAGCTCCATCTTTATAAGTTTATTACTTTAAGTTCCTTATTGCTGGATTTATAATTTAAAAAAAAAAACACAATAATGGAGATTGTGTGTTTTTCAGATCCCAACATGGTGAACGCGTACATGTATCAGACAGCAGGTACCGGCGGGCAACCTGCTGGCCCTGGTCAGGCTCCGCCTCCTAATACCAGTCCTCCATACACTAACTACCAACCCACACCGACACAGGGCTACCAGGTAAGAGCGCCCTCATACTCGTGTGTTACCGAAGTCTTACTACAGGCTAGACTCACACACTCTGTTAGAAATGTTAAGTAGTATAGAATTGTTTTGGTGTCTGAGGTGGCATTTAGACCGATCTCACACTTCTCTTTTTTCTTTTTGCCTGTTTTTTAGGCAGGTTAGGGTTTTTTTTTTGTTTGTTTTTTGCATACTTTTGCTTGCTTTATTTTTTAGCTTGAATACTATACAAGAATCTAGTCACGTTGTTTGCTTAATGATGTTCTTTCAAGGTTTGGGTGTCAGGAACGTTATTGGTCGGGGGGGGGGACTAATTTAATATAACCTAAAGCTACGTACTTGTTGACTTTTTTGTTTAATTATGATCTTTTTAATTGTGACTATAAAATGAGTTTAATATACACACACTGTTCAGTCTTTATTAATGGACCCCTGGTGGGGCTTTAAGAAGGTGAGAACATAACATTTTCACACCTGGTGAGGACTAAAACAACTGAGATTCTAAGTAAGGAGGATTCAGTCTACATCCAGATGAAGTCTCCACTTATGGATTCCTAATCGACCCTGTAGGGGATCTGCAGCGAGTGACCCAGACGTGCCCTGTGGTTTGGGTAGCAGCTTGTCTTTGCTATTAAAATGAGTCAAATAACTGATCTTTTGGGATTTGTGCTCTGGAGTTTACTTATAGGTGTGAAAGTGCTCTTTTACACCTTTTTCACCGAGGCAGTTTGAGTGCAGGTTCGGAGCCTAATTTAGAACCAGTTCCTTCTGTTTCGACCGCCAAAGCACCAGCTCCGAACCAGGAAAAGTGGTTCTTTAGTAGCACCAAAACGTTGCTGGTCTAGTCTTAGGAACCGCTTGCGTCAGGAGCTGGGGGCGGGGCTACTGTTAGCGCATTTGATAATGTACCTTACGTATACTAAAGTTTAATACACTTTTACTTTACCGCAATATGATACATTATCAGCACACATGATAGTAGGTAGCTACATGCTAAGGCTAACGTCTTTTCTGTGTTAATGATAAAATAACGTTATGTACTTTATCGATTACAACCTCCATTTATACAGATTACACGGAGCCGCACGTACACGTCTTATTCGCCGCGTTTGGATGCCGATGTAAGTTCACAAAGCCATGAACATTAACAGTAAAGCGACATCCGCCATTGTTGTTGTGTTTGTGTTTGTCGCTGCTGCGCTAACGTCGCTGTGTAACGTGACACGTATACAGTGACGTCACACTCGGCTCTGTGATGCTCTCTAACCGATGGAAACCGGTTCTTAGAAGGTTCGCCAGTGGAACCAACTTTGAACCAGCACCAGCGCTCGGTTCTTTTTGGTGGAAAAGGGGCATTTGTGTCAAGAAAACCAATCTGCATTATGACCGTCTTCAGTCTCTGTTTTGAAATGTTAGTTTTAAACCACTGTTTTGTTCACAGCAGAACGTGCCGTCTCAAGCCCAGAGTTTGCCCCCGATGTCGCAGGCTGCCCCGACCAACGGCATGGCCTACATGGGCTACCAGCCGTACAGCATGCAGGTCAGGATCCTCACACCGACAATATAACATTTTCCTTCAGATCTCTAGCACGACTTCATGCTGATGAGCGAATGAATTCCAGCGTTAACCTCGTCTCACTCTTGTTCCGTGTAGAACATGATCTCCGCACTTCCTGGACAGGACCCCAACATGCCTGCTCAGCAGCAGTACATACCTGGCCAACAACCCATGTACCAACAGGTGAGGTCATCATATACGTGTGCTACCTGTAACGATAAAGATCCTCTCAATATCGTGGAGTTCCGATTGAGCTGTTAGTACACAGTAACGTGCATTAATGTTATCTGACCACTGTTACTAAGACCTACTGTTAAAGAAAACGGCTGACCAATCAGAACAGAGGATTCCACACCAGTAGATGGAAATGAATCATTTTAGGTTTCTTTTCAGGTTGGGCATTTTTTTTAACTATTTCTATTTTACCACTGAAAGCCGTTCATTTACCTTTGGCGTATGTGTGTACGCAGATGGCGCCCCCTGGTGGTCCTCAGCAGCAGCCCCAGCAGCCCTCTGCAGGCAGTGCAGAGGCTCAGCTCATCTCCTTTGACTAAACCTCCATACTCTTGCCTGATCCTCTACACTACAGTCAGCCCTCTGCTCTTTTCTCTCCTGTGTTCCTGCCCCAACCACCACACGCGCGCACACACACACACACACACACACATACAGTGAGTCAGTCCACTTGCAATTTTTCTGTGACCATCTATTAATGAAAATACAAATCTCTCTCTCTCACTGCTTTATTGAGAGAGGAGGCTAGAAACGGTTCTGCGAAACCTCTCAAAATGTCTGTAGTGTTTCCTTACGAAACTCCTCTTAGCTGGTCATTTGTGTCCTTGAATATCGACAGAACATGTATCAAAGAAACCGCGAATAAGACGTGACCATCTCATATTTTTATAAAGTCGATCTGCATGCGTCCGGTCGTCCGTCCGTGATGATGTTTTTCCATTTTATTCAAGAAGCTTTACAAAGCAGGATCAAATCCAAGAACTGCAGCTTATCTTAGATCGGATTTCTCACTCCGTCATCGATACGATGTCTGAGCGCCGCCTCTCACTCTGACACACATCCCAACATTCCAGAGCAGTGCTCACAACCAGAATCCCATCATCAGAATCAAAGTTTTAAAAGATTTTTATTTTTTTTTTCCCCTTCTGCATTTAGAATCATCACTGAATCCTAGCTAATAACCGTCGCAGTCTCCGCTTTCGTATATTATATTATATCGATGGGACGGTGCTGTATAGGGTTGTGTTTTTTTTTTTTCTTTCTTTCTTTACTTCTTTTTTCTTTTGCATTTCGTGCCGATTTGTACAAAATCAACCCGTGTGTGTGTGTTTTAAAAAATAAAAAAATAAATAAAGTTTTACTAGATTTAACATCTTGAGTCTAGGACACGACGATGAGTTGACGATGAAAGAAAATGTGAACGCCAGGACGTCCCGGGAAATTAAGGAAATCCTGCGCTTTCTCATCGGGTTCTACAGATCATCGCAATTGATATGAAGGATCTATCGAAGTCGCTTGTACCGCATGTCGTTACGTCCTTCGAGCAGTGAGCAGTTCTGTAACCCTTTAAATGACGTCCGTGGAAAGCTTCGTTCCATCCTACCGATCTGTATGACTCCAGGAAAGAGTTTAAAGATTATATTTAATAAATATCTCATTCTTTTATCGTGCACATTTTGGCATCTGTGCATCTTTTCTTGTGTCTGAAATAACAAGAGAAACAAATTTATATAAAAGGTTTAATACAATTTTAAAAATGACACATGTACTGTAATTTAGGGAGCTTTATTTTTGTTTTGTTACTTTTTTTATTTATTATTTAGCACTTTAAACGTTTTGGTAAACTTTAATTTAGAGAAAGAAGGTAGGTTAACGTTTAATTTTGACCCAAACTGGCATTCAGTCATTACACCTTACTTTAGGGCAAACAGTTGTACGGTTTTTAAAAAGAAAGAATTTCAGTGCTCAGGTTGCAGAGTTATGGACAAAGTCTGATGCCGTTCTTCTGACATCAATTTTTACATATTAAATAAAATGTTATATTTCTTTTGTGCATTTTGGCACAATTGAATGTTAACTTTTAGAAGGAAGGACAAAAAGACGTTTTTGGTACAGGGCTGATCAACAAGAACGGGACGAGACACAATATGAAATATAGTGAAATGCCTTTTATAGAAAAAAGCCAATTGCACTAACACAGGGATTAAAAATGGTAAGGAATCAAAATAAGAGACAAAGACATAAATATCAAAAGTAGAGGAAGTAACTTGAATATAGTACAGTGATATGTGTGAATGCAAACATGTCATATTATTAAAAATGTTAAAATATTGTTTGTGTTTGTGAATGTGAGTGTTACTCAGTACAGTACATTAAGACTAAAGTCGGTGTTTAAAAGGGTGACATGATCACTATGTTTGGCCATTTCCAAGAACCGTACATCCTGAAGCGTTTTATTCCTCTGTTACCACAGTAACTTTCCATTTAATCCCTAACAACAGAACAGATATATAATTTTTTATCCTATGATTGTTATATTGAACTGTTTAGATTTGTTCCTGTTCTCTCTTACGTCATAGCATCTACACAAGTTCACTCCTTCACCGGCCTATTTTTTTCTCTCGCCCTCATGATGTCAATATGAGCAGCTTGTCATCTTTGCATTGAGCGTAAACGTATCATTCCGGAAGACCAACCCTGACGCCCGAAGATGATAAATCAGTGTAAACGTCCAGTGTGGGTGGCGACATGGAGATGATGGTCATTTTTTTCCCTGCAAAATTGAGGACGTCACTGCAGACTGATGATCTAGCAGAAGATTAAGAAGCTTCTGGAGCTCCTCCACGTTTGAAGACTGCTCAGAAGACTGTTATGTGTACATTATTTATTAATTTTTAAACCGTGGAAGTCTTAATTAATCAATGCCCAATCATTTCTGAGGTTATTTCAAAATTTACATATATTTTTTGTTTTGTTTTTGAACTTTAAGCAAATTAATTTATGCAGATGAGACTTCGTTTAATTACAATCTCAGTAATAATCTAAGAAGCTAGAAATGTATTTATAGTGAATATTCAATTCAGTTCAAGTTTATTTGTATAGTGCTTTTTACAATCGACATTGTCTCAAAGCAGCTTTATAGAACATAAACATAGAACAGAAGGTTATTATAAAGAATAATATATTCATATTATACAAGAATTCAAGATTAATATTAGATATATTTAAATGTGTTTGTATTTAACCCCAATGAGCAAGTCTGAGGTGACTCGGGTGACTGTGGGGAGGAAGAACTCCCTTGGATGGAAAAGGAAGAAACCTTGAGAGGAACCAGACTCAAAGGGGAACCTCTTCCTCATATGGGTGTCACTGGAGGGTGTGATTATAAATATACAGTCTGATAAATGTACTGATGAGATTATTGTCCTCAAAGACCACATGGAGTTCAGTATAGCAGAGTCTAACTGGAGCTGGTAGATCTCTAGATGCCTCAGGATCCTCACAGAGTCGCCCTCGTCTCAGTGAAGGTCCAAAATCTTCGTCGCACAGAAGACAATCAGAGCTGGTACCATTTCTGGATGCTTTGGGATGGGTAGAAAGAGAGACGCAGTGGACAGGGAGGGACATAGCTGCTGTATTGTTGGGATACATTTTCTTTATTGTTAAGACAAGCGTAAAACATGTGAACAAAAATTCCAACACATGAATATTCATTTTCTGAATGAATTTAATGTAATACGTCGATGAATCTGAGAATAAAAAAAGAATGAAAGTAAAACATTTCATGGATTATCTGGAAACTCTGGTGTTTGTTGTGAGCAAAGGGATTTTTTACTGGACAGTGTGTAGGTCATATAAAGGACGTTGTGTTTATCATTTAATTTCTACAGTTTAAGAGAAGAAATTAATACAAATATGAATGAAATATGAGATGAAAATGAAAATCTTTTTGTCTGTAACTGTAAGGTGTGCCTAATAAAGTGGCCACCACTTAGCATTAGGATCAGTGCACCACATACATAACACTGACTGAATCTGTACTCGTGCCTTTTAAATAAAGTTGTCGAAGAACTTTGACGAAGAATGTTCGCCGGTTGCCAAATTAAAAGTAATCCCTCTTACAAATGTTCACGTCAAATCTAGACACATTGTCTAACCACAGGTTTATGGAAGGAGTCTCGTGTCAGCGTTTTTATAAGGCAAAGTGTTCAGGATAGAGGACTTTAACGTGACGAATTACGTTTTATTTTAATCTTATTAACTTTATTAAATTGATTTTATTGATATTTATTAAGTTATTAAACTAAACGTACAAGAACGTGTAGGTAATGCAAATCAAAATGAATAGAATAAAAAAGAATATAGGAAGGAAAGAAAGAGAAAAGAATCAAACAGAAAAAAACAATAGGCTGTAAAAAAAAACAATTATATATAATATATATATATATATATTTACTTCGTGAAAGAAAGGAGGGTTTATGGATGTGTCTGGCAACAACGTGAGCGGTTGATGTCGCCGTAGTGCATTGTGGGTAGGTCAGGGACTCAGTGTAGGACGCCATGTGCTTGTGAGAGTGACAGAGAGCTCTGACAAGTTTGTGCAGTGTTATAAGCAGCCGGTGGTTGTTTCTTTGTTTGGAAAGAAGCGACAGGAAAGAAAAATGTACTGCACTTTGCACTGTATCCGGAACTCGCTGCGGATAGCCGCAAAAACACACCGGTGAGTAAAAATAAAAAAGAAATGACCCGGTAATGGGCTGTATCCCAAACGGCGCGCCCCGTCGTGTATGGGCGCACTTCAAGGGCTCTTGTTAGAGCGGTGCGCGCGCACAATGTAGTGCACTCGGCTGAAAGGTCGCGGCATTTTGGAATACGGCCATCAGTTTAGCAGACGATTCAATAACAAAAAAAATGGGTTTTATTCCTGATTTTATTTTTTCATGGTTGTTAAACGTTCAAGATGATGCGACCCGACAGATAAACTATCCTGAGGTATTTTATGGTTATTGAAATTAAGCTTAAGCAGTGCGTTAATCATCAGGAGAGAGAATTAGCCTGCTAGCTAGCACTCAAATCCGCAGCATCAGTCCTTCACTAGACGCGTTTGTTCTCCTCCATCGTCTCTTTTACACTCGTTCTGTCCTCTGAGACAACGTCGTGTTTATAGCTCATTATTCTCCATGGTTATGATCAGGTTCCTTGCTAACAGCTTTAGCTTGTTAGCATCTAGAGAAATGGGATGGTTTCTGTACAAGGTCAAATATCATGCTGTCTTTGTCATGCACACACACACACACACACACACACACACACACATTCATTTAGTGTTTCACACGTTTTCTACTCCCACCACAGACCCCTTTATATGATCTAATAGTTTATTATTTTACTGTCAGACAAATTAGTGCTGATGGCTTATAGTGTTGGTGAGATCTGGCTTCTGATTGGCTAAAAGGTGTTGATTCATTTTCTTTAGCAGTCTCTGGTATTAGTGCAGCTTCTAATCACAGTGCTGAATTAGTGCATCAAATCAAATCAAATTGTATTTGTCACATACATACAGGGTACGATATGCAGTGAAAAAAGCAAAAAATAAGAATAAAGTAAAAAAATTCTAAACTTTACAAGAAAACTATATAAACATATGAAAATATAGATGAAGAAATAATGTATATACATATGCATACATATACATAAATGTGTATGGTTTTTAAAGATTGTCCTTAAAGTGTCCAGGTGCCGTATGGTGTGTAAATAGTGTATGGGGTGTATAAAATGGCACTGTGCTGTGCAAGTCCAGAGTTCAAGTGACCGTCACAGTCCAGAATGAAAGTGTCAGTGCTTTATGTTGTAATAATTCGTCGTTTGTTGACTAACAGCTCACACAGGGGACTCTAATAGACATTTATGGAAGGAGTCTCCAGTGTCAGTGCTTCATAACAGTCAGAGGTAAAGCTCTAACTTGATGTTTTCCACCAGGTCTTCATGACAAGGTTTATTTGTTCATTTATTTATTTATTTATTTATTTATATAGTGCAGCTGTAATATAGAGATATGTCGAATGTCCCCGAAACAAAGGTTCACTATAGAAGCGTTAAACAGTCGTCCCCTCACCTGCATCTCATCTTTCGCTCATCAAATTATCGAAAAACCTTCAACTCGTCTTTCCTAAAGACTTTTCCATGGAAGGGAAATGGATGTTATAAATCTGACCCTGGAGACTCCTTCTGTAAATGTTAAACAGATATCTCATTACTGAAATCTTCTGTGTTTCTGTGGAACATAAACCTGTCACGAGCTTCCAGTCTGGAAAGTTCAACATCAATCTTCTGACCGATCAGTACAAAAAGAGCAACTGTGAGGTTTTTTTTTACTCCATGTTTGTTGCTGTTGTTTTTGACCCTCTGTAGGCATCACCTGTCTGCTCCAGCTCTGTCCGCACTGCGAGCGCTGCACTGTAGCCCCTCTCGTCTCTCCGATGCCTTAGCGACGCCGCCGTTAGACGGAGCACCCAAGCAGTACTCACCCAAAATCCAGCAGCTGGTCAACGACATCGCCAGCCTCACCCTGTTAGAGGTGTCTGACCTCAACGAGCTGCTCAAGGTAAAAAATACAAACAAACAAAAAAACAGGAAGTAAAAACACAGAGCAGAGATGACTTACTAGAATACAATGTTGTGTCCTTTCCTCAGAAAACGCTGAACATTCAGGATGCGGGGTTGATGCCGATGGGCGCGATGGCCGCTGCCCCGACCGCCTCGGCAGCTCCGGTAAAGAGTTTTTGATTTTAAAAACCAAACAAATCGTTAAACATGCAGTAGTTTACAGAAACACACCTTTCAAAAGTTAATTCCTTTTCTTCTAATAAGTAAATTTATTATCATAGCTTAATTTGTAAATCGTCTTTATATAGGTGTGACGGCAAGTCTATATATCACGACACATCGTGCATCCTGCTGTTATATTTTCAGTCCTGTTGAATTCTGGATTCTGATTGGTCAGGAGGTGTTCATTAGATTTTTGTAGAACAGTAGATTGTAGTGTAGTGAAAAAAAAATCTGAGTTTCCAGTGTGAGAAGATCAAAATATCTAGCATTATTCAGGACTAAACCTTTGCTTATAGTGGGTATAAAGTAAGTGATGGGGTGGGTGTGTGTGTGTGTGTGTGTGTGTGTGTGTGTATATACATACATATATAGGGGGCACGGTGGCTTAGTGGTTAGCACGTTCGCCTCACACCTCCAGGGTTGGGGGTTCGATTCCCGTCTCTGCCTTGTGTGTGTGGAGTTTGCATGTTCTCCCCGTGCCTCGGGGGTTTCCTCCGGGTACTCCGGTTTCCTCCCCCGGTCCAAAGACATGCATGGTAGGTTGATTGGCATCTCTGGAAAATTCTCTGTAGTGTGTGAGTGAATGAGAGTGTGTGTGTGCCCTGCGATGGGTTGGCACTGCGTCCAGTGTGTATCCTGCCTCGATGCCCGATGACGCCTGAGATAGGCACAGGCTCCCCGTGACCCCAGAAGTTCAGATAAGCGGTAGAAGATGAATGAATATACAATTTTATTTTTTATTTTTGGTGAATATATTAAAATATAAAATCTCCCATATCTCTAGTTAATCAGATATACTTTCACGCATGTACCAGTTTACTTCATTTAAATGTTGAGCGTAAATCTGCCCTGTGTTTCTCTGTTCTGATGTAACAGCTTGATGATCGTACTCACATTCACCGTTATATGATAAAGATACTGTGCATTTCTGTCCACAGTGTTGTCCTCACACTGTGTTACTCTGGGTTAAAAATAATCGTTCTGCTTATTTCCAGGTGGCGGAGGAAGACGCTGCCCCGGTGAAGAAGGAGAAAACCCATTTCACCGTCAAACTGACAGAGCTGAAGGCGGAGGATAAAGTCAAGCTGATTAAAGAAGTGAAGAACTGCATTCAGGGGTTGAATCTCGTACAGGTGAGAATAAACCTGAGACCTGAGTGTGTCTGCAAATGCTCACCTCTCAGAAGGATTTTTACTCGACACTCCCATTAAGGGAAATAATAAATATGTATAAAAAATGTTATATACAGGTCCTTCTCAAAAAAGTAGCATATTGTGATAAAAGTTCATTATTTTCCATAATGTAATGATAAAAATTAAACTTTCATATATTTTAGATTCATTGCACACCAACTGAAATATTTCAGGTCTTTTATTGTTTTAATACTGATGATTTTGGCATACAGCTCATGAAAACCCAAAATTCCTATCTCCAAAAATTAGCATATCATGAAAAGGTTCTCTAAACGAGCCATTAACCTAATCATCTGAATCAACTAATTAACTCTAAACACCTGCAAAAGATTCCTGAGGCCTGGTTCATTACTCAAAACCGCAATCATGGGTAAGACTGCCGACCTGACTGCTGTCCAGAAGGCCATCACTGACACCCTCATGAGAGAGGGAAAGACACAGAAAGAAATTTCTGAACGAATAGGCTGTTCCCAGAGTGCTGTATCAAGGCACCTCTGTGGGAAGGAAAAAGTGTGGTAAAAAACGCTGCACAACAAGAAGAGGTGACCGGACCCTGAGGAAGATTGTGGAGAAGGACCGATTGCAGACCTTGGGGGACCTGCGGAAGCAGGCGTGTGCAGGAAATGGGCTACAGGTGCCGCATTCCCCAGGTCAAGCCACTTTTGAACCAGAAACAGCGGCAGAAGCGCCTGACCTGGGCTACAGGGAAGCAGCACTGGACTGTTGCTCAGTGGTCCAAAGTACTTTTTTCGGATGAAAGCAAATTTTGCATGTCATTCGGAAATCTAGGTGCCAGAGTCTGGAGGAAGACTGGGGAGAAGGACATGCCAAAAGACCCAACACTCTGGATGAGCTTAAGGCCGCTATCGAAGCATCCTGGGCCTCCATAACACCTCAGCAGTGCCACAGGCTGATTGCCTCCATTCCACGCCGCATTGAAGCAGTCATTTCTGCAAAAGGATTCCCGACCAAGTATTGAGTGCATAACTGAACATAATTATTTGAAGGTTGACTTTTTTGTATTAAAAACACTTTTCTTTTATTGGTCGGATGAAATATGCTAATTTTTTGAGATAGGAATTTTGGGTTTTCATGAGCTGTATGCCAAAATCATCAGTATTAAAACAATAAAAGACCTGAAATATTTCAGTTGGTGTGCAATGAATCTAAAATATATGAAAGTTTAATTTTTATCATTACATTATGGAAAATAATGAACTTTTATCACAATATGCTAATTTTGTGAGAAGGACCTGTACACAGTGTATTTACACAAAAGTGAATTCCAGACAATATAAGATTAGAAATTCACTCCTTTTTAAATTTAGTATTTGTTTTACTTTTTTTTTTTTTTGTCAGAGATCAGTAAAATAAACACCAGGATGTTTTCAAATCAACATTTTGCACAATGATTTCCCATTTTTCTCATAAAACATTCGAAAAACAAACCGCAAATGATTTGAAATGATTTACAGAATGATTATTTGCCTGATTAGCTTTCATTCATCCAGAGCTCGCTCTCAATTTCTCGTTTCTAAAGGCTAAGAAGCTGGTGGAGTCGCTGCCTCAGGAGATCCGCGCGAACGTTTCCAAAGAGGAGGCAGAGAAACTGAAGGCAGCTCTAGAGGCAGCAGGGGGCACTGTGGTTCTGGAGTAGAGCACCGCAGCACCACGTCGTCCACCTCTTCATTACTGTCCCCCTTTCTGTTCTTTTTGTTTGTTTGTTTGTTTTTTTCTTTCTCTTTTTTTATACAACAAAGCTGATGAATTCTGGGAAACGGATATAAAGTGAAAGAACCAGGTGTGTGAACTGTCAGACTGAACTCTAGCAGGCTGCAGGCTTGCGTACTCTCACCACCCGGCCATCACACCTGTCTGTCTGTCCGTCTGTCCGCAAAGATACAGACAGCGTCACAGTAATGTCTGTCTGTCTGTCTGTCCGTCTGTCTGTTTCTGTCTCAATGCAGTGAGGACGTGTGTCCCGGACATGCAGAGACGTACGCCATCGTCCACAGTTAAATAAATGTGTAACGTTTAAGAATCCTTGCTTTTTTCCTCCCATCTTTGTCGGAGTTTTTCGGCTAATCGTTTAAACAATTTGCGAGCTCATCACGTTAGCCACCTACTGATGTGATGAGCTTGTGTCTGTGTTTTCACATCATTTTCTTATCC
The DNA here is from genome assembly GCF_022655615.1 of Tachysurus fulvidraco. NCBI lineage: Eukaryota > Metazoa > Chordata > Actinopteri > Siluriformes > Bagridae > Tachysurus > Tachysurus fulvidraco. The sequence goes on along the minus strand of NC_062541.1, from coordinate 3,772,154 downwards.
AACTGTTTGGGGATGTGGATAAGGATTTAAAAAAAAGAAAACAAAGATGAAATATCAGTGTACGTGTGGGTGGGGCCGAGGGGCAAGTGTACATGTGGGTGGGGCCGAGGGGCAAGTAGGGTAGGAGCTGCTCACTGAATTGTTTCACTAATCAGTGTCCCAGAGTAATACATTTACTCAGAGAAGGATGATCACTCGTTATAAGATCATTAAAATGTTTGCTAAGAAATATTTTATTGTCCACGTGTCAGTATATTGTACGCTTGATTACATCTGCCTCAACTAGTCGTCAGTTTGTGTTCAAATGAAATGGTTTCTCCAGTTAAATGTGAAATTACATGATTGTTTTTTTAATGCTGAAATTCAAGCCATGCTGGGTGCCTTTATATAGTTTTCTTCCTTTTTTGTGTGCAACATGACAACTGCAATACATTCTGCATCATGGATCATGGATGTTACGTGACCAGGGCCGGGGCAGCTTGTGTAAACCAGGGTTAAAAACATTCCTCTCTAAAACAAAAACTATATGCCATTTGTATTGTCTTATTTGCTGCTCTTGAAAGTGATTATTTGCATGGATTTCTATTTCCCATGAAGTGTTTGTGTGTAAAATACTGATTTCATAAATGGTAATTGAGAGTCACAGAGAGCTTGTGCATGTTTAACCCAACTCGGGCATGGGCAAGTAGTCCAGGGGGCGGAGTCATACCTGACCAAGCTCCTCCTGCTCGGGCGTGGTCAAGTATAAAGTCCAGGGGGCGGAGTCATACCTGACCAAGCTAATCCTACTCGGGCATGGTCAAGTATAAAGTTCAGGGCGCAATATTGATATTTCAGCTCTGCTGCACTTGTTTTAACAAATTATTGTTGATATAGTAACTCACACACTTGCACGGAGGAAGAGGAAGATCTAAATGAACATATTAGCAAATGTACTGTTAATACGATGACGTTTTCAGTAAGGCGGCTTTAATTTAACGTTATTAAGGAAGGAGTCTCCAGTGTCAAGTTTGTGTAACAGTCAGAGGAGCAGCTGTAACTTTTAGTCTTCTGACCTGGGGACATCTTCAGGACTGAGGAGTTTACAGTGTCGAATCAGAGAGAAGAAATGAGAGGAATGATCATTTTCATGGAGGAAAAAATCAGGACGTGTTCAAGCTGCTGACGATCTCGGATCTCCAGTATCACTTCTCTGCTGCGGTCGTGATGACGATGATGATGATGATTACTATTATTATTATATATTTTTAATTATTTATAATTATTTATAATTAATTACAATTATTATTTTGTGTGATTGCTTGGTTTTCGATTGAAAACCATTGGTCACAAACACAATCATACAGTTTTACGACTGTCAAAAAAAGGGGGTTTGAAAAATTAAAAGAATAACAATGGAATAAAGTTAAATAAGACAAAATAAAAAAATTTGAGATCAAATAAAATGAGTTTAAGTTGAAATAGCATTATTGGCTTAGTGGGTAGCATGTTCGCCTCACACCTCCAGGGTCGGGGTTCGATTCCCTCCTCCGCCTTGTGTGTGTGGAGTTTGCATGTTCTCCCCGTGCCTCGGGGGTTTCCTCCGGGTACTCCGGTTTCCTCCCCCGGTCCAAAGACATGCATGGTAGGTTGATTGGCATCTCTGGAAAATTGTCCGTAGTGTGTGTGTGTGTGTGAGTGAATGAGAGTGTGTGTGTGCCCTGTGATGGGTTGGCACACCGTCCAGGGTGTATCCTGCCTCGATGCCCGATGACGCCTGAGATAGGCACAGGCTCCCCGTGACCCGAGAAGTTCAGATAAAGCGGTAGAAAAATGAGTTCACAGATTGACCAACAGCAGGCAGTGCAGCACTGTGTAATTTTTTATGTACTCTCTGATTAATGCTTTATAGTCGCAGTGATATTCATGCAGTATTTTTGAGTTTGTCAAGACTTATTTATCTCTGTGACCGTCTGAGGATCAGATCTTAATACTATTAATACTCTTAAAAATCTTTATAGAGTTTCTAGGAAAACGATACATTATAGAATCGTTTCATTTTTCACCAAAGTTTATTTCCTTTTTAGCAAGATGGTAGTAAGAAGGTTTGTATGATGGGAACAACAAGGAATTTTTAATTCATTTCCATCCGTGTAAAGGTCCCCATTGGGCTGGTTCAGATTCTTCTTATTTTTAAATATTATTATTATCATTATTATTATTATTATTATTATTATTATTATTATTATTATGCAACTTTTATTACATTTTTAAATGCTTGAAAAACTCACTTGTGATATCCATCAAAAGTGTTGATCCTCAGATCTGGGGAAAAAAACAACAACTAAAAAACAAAAGATATAAGAAATTTTGTAGGTATATGTCTATTCTTAAGCAGACACATTTCACATTCACATCCATTATCTACTTATGATTATTACAGCATTGGACCAATATGAAGTCCTCCGCCTTCAGAGTTAATTAAAATCGAATCGTTAGATAGTGTCTAAAGGTGATCGGTTAACGGTATGCACCTGTATGGAAATAATGGTGCTTGGCCCCGGCCATCGCTGCTCGCAGATGATTTTATAGCACTCCCTTGAGTTCTCCTCGAGCACACATATGCTGGGATTAGTGCTGAGGTATTAAATCAATCCACCATATAACCACCTCAAAATGTGTGCTTTTCAAATCTATTTAATGTGCATTAACAAGACCTCTGATCTACTTAACCACCATGTGGCTTAATTTCTGTGTAACCCTGTCCTGCTCATTTGATGTAGCATGATGCACTTCCTCACTTCAGATAGTGTGAGTTATTGTTATATAATAGTTTCAGCATCAAGACAATTTCTGTAACCGGTTATGTTTAAAAAGGAGCCGGTTTCATTCACTGAGAAGAATAAATTGGTTACGGGCTTTGATAAATGGAATCAATCCCCCCCTGTGTGTGTGTGTGTGTGTGCGTGCGTGTGCGTGCGTGCGTGCGTGTGTGTGTGCGTGTGTGTGTGTGCGTGCGTGCGTGTGTGTGTGTGTGTGTGTGTGTATGTGTGTGTGTGTGCTTATGCGTATGCGTGTGCGTATGCGTATGCGTGTGCGTGTGCGCGTGTGTGGATACCTTCTCTACTGCTAGCCCTGCGTATCATTGCACATTTGTTTCAGATGTCTGGTGCAAGACAACACCATCGAGCAGCACCTAATACACATTTATTATCCGTCTGAGCAGAACCCTACACGTTCTTATCTACAAAATACACATTTGGTGTGAAATAAAAGTCATTTTAATCCCAGAACGAGGAACGCGACAGCACCATGAGTCCACGTCTGTTAACTAAGACAAGAAAGACTGCTGTAAGGAAGCGTCTAAAGTCATCCTGTATGGTGGAGCTTTCTTTTTAAAAAAGATTTTTCTCCTTTGAATCTTGAAATGTCGTTCAGTTAAACATTACGGAATACAGACCGGATTATAAAGAACGACATTAAAGAGCTTTGGTGATATTTGTTAGTTCTTATGGTGCTTGGTGGGTTAAGATGGCGGTTGTTGTAAATGTGTCTGCATTATAAAACTCACTTCACAGAACAAGTGTATTAATACATTCCTGTGGTTTGCAGCCGCACTACTGTCTGAGGCGGTGTTAGAGGAAACAAATCAACGCCTTCTGACCAATCAGAATTGAGAATTAAATTAGTGCTGCAGTATAAAATAAACGTAATAACTGACAGATCAAAAAGTGAGTTCAAGCTGATTTAATCAGGACATAGATATGCTATGGTTTATTCTCTCTCTCTCTCTCTCTCTCTCTCTCTCTCTCTCTCTCTCTCTCTCTCTCTCTCTCTCTCTCTCTCTCTCTCTCTCTCTCTCTCTCACACACACTCACACTCTCTCTCATCTCTCTTTCTCTCTCCGATCTCTCTCTCTCTCTCTCTCTCTCTCTCTCTCTCTCTCTCTCTCTCTCTCTCTCTCTCTCTCTCTCTCTCGTGCTAGTCCTCTTCAGATGCTCATAACCGAGAGAATCAACCTCACCACCAAGGGATAGTAATAACTCACCCTCGCAGTCTCTCAGCTAAGACAGAAGTGATTTTGTCTTAGCTCGATTTTGTGGAGTGGCTCTATAAAGCTCTAGCAAGCTGCCATCTGTGTTTTGTGACATTTCTTTGGGATTGGCATTCATTTGGTATTTTTTAATGATGCTTCACTACATGCAGGTTGTAGTACTGAGGCTTCTGTAGCATAGCAACTTGGTGAAGGGACGATGTGTAATTATTTTGTGTGTTACATAAGTCTCAATTCTGATTGGTCAGAAGGCATTGATTCATTTTCTAATCACTAAAATATGTTATTGTATTTATAAATACAACTCATTCAGTTGATGTGATGAAGCTTTCTGTGATATACTGTAGATGTTTATTTAAAGTTTAAAAAAAATGTGGATTTCAGAGGACTTTAAATAGACTCAAGTATCAACAAGTGAGATCACAACTCTGACCCTGACAACAAGTGACATCACAACTCTGACCCTAACAACAAGTGACATCACAACTCTGACCCTGACAAGTGACATCACAACTCTGACCCTGACAACAAGTGACATCACAACTCTGACCCTGACAACAAGTGAGATCATAACTCTGACCCTAACAAATGACATCACAACTTTGACCCTAACAACAAGTGACATCACAACTCTGACCCTGACAACAAGTGACATCACAACTCTGACCCTGACAACAAGTGAGATCATAACTCTGACCCTAACAAGTGACATCACATCTCTGACCCTGACAACAAGTGACATCACAACTCTGACCCTGACAAGTGACATCACAACTCTGACCCTGACAACAAGTGACATCACAACTCTGACCCTGACAAGTGACATCACAACTCTGACCCTGACAACAAGTGACATCACAACTCTGACCCTGACAAGTGACATCACAACTCTGACCCTGACAACAAGTGACATCACAACTCTGACCCTGACAACAAGTGACATCACAACTCTGACCCTGACCCTGACAACAAGTGACATCACAACTCTGACCCTGACAAGTGACATCACAACTCTGACCCTGACAACAAGTGACATCACAACTCTGACCCTAACAACAAGTGACATCACATCTCTGACTCTGACAGGAAGTGATATCACAACTCTGACCCTAACAACAAGTGACATCATAACTCTGACCCTAACAACAAGTGACATCATAACTCTGACCCTGACAAAAAGTGACATCATACTATAACTCTGACCCTGACAAGAAGCGACATCACAACTCTGACCCTGACAACAAGCGACATCACAACTCTGACCCTGACAACGAGTGGCATCTCAACTCTGACTCACATCCCCAAGATGTCCCATGTAACTTAATACGTTATATGTTTCTTTAAATCCTCATTTTATTTACAGCCACAATATCCACAGTGGTTTTTTCCAACATGCTCTGTTCTACAGCACATCAGATTCCTCGCTGTGGTTCAGCATTACCCTTTTGACAAGCTCTCAAGAAAAAGTAAATAACAAAGCGGTGTAAATTTCTTATCACAGGGATCTCTTAGAATTCAAAATGAGGCATGACTTTTTTTTTTTTCCTTTTTTTTAAACAATCCGAGTGAGCAGGGAATAAAAAGCCAACAGAGTCGTTCTGCATTATTCATCTGGAGCTGAAAGACAGCAAATCAAACACAAAATTTCTCCCTGTCACCTGAACAACCTTCCATTAATACCTCACACTCAGTGACCAGAAGACTGAAACGTGGTTTGTGTTTCGGTGTCAAAAACGAAGACAAGGCTTTTGTGTATGTTCCCTACAGGAACACTTCCCTTATTTACACAAAACCCTTATCAGCACCTGATAAAGAAATTAAAAGGAACCTCACTTTATTTCCTTTTCCTTTCTCTTTCTCACTACTCACATTAGCTGCTGTATCTATATTATGTCTATGGAGGTACTGTACGTTGTCGCTAATTAGCTATACGTTAGCTAGTAAGGTGACTTCTTAAGTACAGCTAGCTCCCTTAAACCTTTCTGTTTATATGTAGTTTATTTGTTCTAGTCAGATGTGGATGATTAAATAAGAGAATGTTTTCATTCAGTGACTCAGGAGGTCACAAGTAATGCTCTACTGGCTTTGTGCCGTTTTTCCTCAGAACACCAAACACAGTAAACAGAAAAGCTGTAACTAAAAAAACCCCAAAGAAACATCAGTTTAGTCAGCTGTGTATTAAATCTATTGGACAGCAGAGGTGGGAAGTAACGGAGTAAAAATACTTCGTTACTGTACTTAAGTACATTTTTCTGGTCTCAGTACTTTACTCCACTATTTATTTTTCGGACAACTTTTGACTTTTACTCATTACATTTTTACACAAATATCTGTACTTTTTACTTCTTACATTTTCAAAACGGACTCGTTACTTTTAGTATTATTCCTTCTCATTGAGCGCTGTTTCCATCCTATCATCCTATCAGTGTGCGGCTTTTTCCCCATGTGACTGGTGTACTGTATTATTTACTGGCTATCAGACATAGACTAAGGATAGCGGAGCTAACAATGAGCAGCGCCTACAAAAGGAATGGCTAATGTTCATTCAGAGGGAGTCACCGATGTTAAAATAACTAACAACGAGGACATTCCTCAACACACATGGCCATATATGAGGGAGATGTTTGAAATAATCGGCGTCAAAAAGGATTCCTGGCGAATTCTAGTCCTTTTTTAGGGTGGCTTCAGCCCCCTGTCTGTAATCTCAGCCACCCTAAAACTATAAGGATAATTTTTACTTTCATAAATAAACAATAAAAATTACGTTAAAATGCAGGACATGTCGTCGATTGGAAAGAAAATAATTTATCAGTTGCCTCGGGGGTTTCCTCCGGGTACTCTGGTTTCCTCCCCCGGTCCAAAGACATGCATGGTAGGTTGATTGGCATCTCTGGAAAATTGTCCGTAGTGTGTGAGTGCCCTGCGATGGGTTGGCACTCCGTCCAGGGTGTATCCTGCCTCGATGCCCGATGACGCCTGAGGTAGTTCGGATAAGCGGTAGAAAATGAATGAATGAATGAATGAATGAATGAATGAATGAATGAATGCACTCATAACAGGTGTGATGCACAAACCATTATCCACACATTGTATTTCACCATGATAAAAGCTTTCGTCTATTTCCAGGATGTGAGCCAAGTTTCATAAATTCACACAGGCATGGACTCGTTACTTCACCTATTTGACGCAGTTTCTTTCTTGATTTTGTGTCTATGCTAAATAATAGTTCTGATTCAGAAGAAAAACTGAAACTTAAAGCTCATCTCTAATGGCCTATCGAAATAATAGATGTAATCTCTTTTTTTTGCTTTAACAAAAGAGCAAAAGATAGCTTATTGTGTTCTCCGGTGTCTGTGTTGCAGTTGATGGATTGCTTTGCTGCTAATGGAACCCTAAATTAAATTTTGCAGGAGTCCTGAAGGTTACCTGCCAATCTCACAGGCTCACTGCATCTATTTTTCTCCCATCTCAGACTTTAACCTCCCGCCACTTTCCTGCCCGGTTCTCTCGTATATTAACGTCATCTTTACTTTTTACATCTAGGTAACAAAATGTACAAGTTTCTATTGTACGTTACGTAAAGGGCCGGCAGAGAGGAAGAGGAGGTGCGTCAGAACGTCTAGTCTCTGTCGGGGTCAGAAAAGGACAACAGGCTTTCGGAGAGTAGACGTGGGGTCAGTAACACTTTCGGAAGCTAACCTTACCAGCTTTTGTGCTAAATGTGAAGTTAAAAACCAAGACCTGCTTTTAGATTAGATTAGTTGTGGAAGCTTAACGAATAAGGTGTTGGGGTAATGATCAGAAGGTTGTGAGTTGTATCCCAGGTCCACTAAGCTGAATTCTGATTGGTCCAAAGGTAACGATGATGCTACAAATCACAGGTTTATTTCAATGGTTTGTTTCATAAGCAGAGACTTTTCTGGTGAATTATTCTAACAGACATCCATTTTGTGACATTTTCTGTAAACATATGTTTATTTACCATTTATGGAATGAGTCTCCAGTGTCACTCAGATGTAACACAGTAACTTTCAGGACAGAGGATGTTGCAGGTTCTCCAGTGCAAGGTTCCAGGACAAGCTAAATTTTTTGTCATATTAACTTCAAGAGAGGGGCACGGTGGCTTATTGGTTAGCACGTTCGCCTCACACCTCCAGGGTTGGGGGTTCGATTCCCGTCTCCGCCTTGTGTGTGTGGAGTTTGCATGTTCTCCCCGTGCCTCGGGGGTTTCCTCCGGGTACTCCGGTTTCCTCCCCCGGTCCAAAGACATGCATGGTAGGTTGATTGGCATCTCTGGAAAATTGTCCGTAGTGTGTGAGTGTGTGAGTGAATGAGAGTTTGTGTGTGCCCTGTGATGGGTTGGCACTCTATCCAGGGTGTATCCTGCCTCGATGCCCGATGACGCCTGAGATAGGCACAGGCTCCCCGTGACCCGAGAAGTTCGAATAAGCGGTAGAAAATGAATGAATGAATGAATGAACTTCAAGAGAAAAAAAAGAGCTTGGTATGGGATCGATCGTTAAGTAAGAGCTTAACATCCGGATGTTCCGTGTTATAACTTTTAATGGAGAAAAAGTGTTGGCTTTCCACCTTCACAGTGTTAAAGCTAGCTCTACTTCGGCAAACCATCCAATTTTTGATTAATTTGCTGTAAAAGACAGAACAACACAGAGTATTTTATCTTGTACTTACTAGAAGAATAAACCATGCATTAACCCTTGTATGGTGTTCGGGTCTGTGGGACCCATATTCATAAACATCAATAGTTTTGAAAAACTTTGCTTCCTTGTAAATTTGTTGATTTTTCTCCCACTCATAACTTGATTAAATTTGATTTTCTTTTTTTTATTACATTTTATTAAAAAACAACAAAAAACGAGTATCACTTTAATTAAAAAATGTGATGTAATAAAGGCAGAGCGAATATGAACCATATATGCTGTTTATATTGCTTGTAATTGGGATGAAGTAAACATCTGTAGAGTATTTTAACATCAAATTTTTGATTGTGTTGAATTAAAAACCCAAAAAATGCAGCGGGTCAAACAGACCCACGAACACTGTCTGAGTAACAAAAATACGAACAACAAGGGTTTAAAAAAATTAATGAGGAAATAAAAGAGCTTGCTGTAAGTATTGCATTTATTTTTATCTCATGTAAGATGTTTGTTCATGGACAATACTGTTCAACAGAGGTTGCAAAAGTTTACACATCCTTTACTATGTAGAAGTACAGATACTCATTTTTTAAAAGACTTCAGTAAAAGTAGAAGTAGTGACTACACTCTTTTACTCAAGTTAAAGTAAAGAAGTATGGGCTCTGACATGTACTTAAGTAAAAAGTCGTTGGTACTACTACCTGTTTAGTGTCATGCTGGTAACTGGACGTCATGTTATATATATATATATATATATATATATATATATATATATATATATATATATATATATATATATATATATATATATATATAATGTGTGTGTATGTATATGAATATATAATTTTGGAGTGTGCTGATGGATATTTGTCTTCATCAGCCACAAGAATATTACGAAAGACAGGCACTGATGTAGGTGAGGTAGGGTGGAGTCAGTGTTCACATTCATCCCAAAGGTGTTCAGTATACCAAGTGTATCACCAAGGCCATATCCCAAACTGTAGGGAGATTCCAGCTCTGTCCTTGAAAACAACTCAAAATAATTGTGATGTTTTACAAATGACAATATTAATGTTAATTAAATTAAGCACTTCGTGTTTTTTGGGTTGACACCAGGGGCGGTTCTAGGGTTTCATCTTTAGGGGGTTTTAGCCCTCAGTGAGAATTTAAAACAAGAAGAGTTCTATATTATATATTATATGACAACTCTGGTAATAAGAATAGTGAAATTTCACTGCTTTTGCGTCTTTCCGCCGATTAACGTTATAGATAAACGCCTCCAGCTCTGACTGCGCGTGCACGCTGCGCGTACCTGTGCTTTTCTGTTCAAATAAAGCAGACAGCTGGAGACGCACTTTTGAAACACTACAACACACGTGTGTAAAAGTATGGAATAAAAGCAAAGTAAAAAAAAAAACGCTCTTGGATCAAACTGATAAATAATTTTCTTTCCCATCGACGACATGTCCTGCATTTTAACGTAACTTTTATTGTTTATTTATGAAAGTAAAAATGATCCTTATAGTTTTAGGGTGGCTGAGATTACAGACAGGGGGCTGAAACCACCCTAAAAAAGGGCTAGAACCGCCCCTGGGTGACACAATTCGCAACGCATTCGCCAGGAATCCTTTTTATTTATTTTTTATTTTTTTATCCTCCTAATTATTTCAAACATCTCCCTCATATATGGCCATGTGTGTTGAGGAATGTCCTCGTTGTTAGTTATTTTAACATCAGTGACTCCCTCTGAATGAACATTAGCCATTCCTTTTGTAGGCACTGCTCATTGTTAGCTCCGCTATCCTTAGTCTATGTCTGATAGCCAGTAAATAATACAGTACACCAGTTACATGGGGAAAAAGCCGCACAATGATAGGATGATGGGCTGGAAACTCAATGAGAAGGAATAATACTAAAAGTAACGAGTCCGTTTTGAAAATGTAAGAAGTAAAAAGTACAGATATTTGTGTAAAAATGTAATGAGTAAAAGTCAAAAAGTTGTCCGAAAAATAAATAGTGGAGTAAAGTACTGATACCAGAAAAATGTACTTAAGTACAGTAATGAAGTATTTTTACTCCGTTACTTCCCACCTCTGCTGTCCAAGGATCTAATTAGAAGAGAAGAGAAGAACCTGTTTGAATGATGTTCAAGACTGAGCTTCAGAGATAATACTTTAAGAATATCTTCCCACAGGGTGAATATGTGTACTGTATGTACATCCTTGGACTAACACAGAGGCTATAATCTAACAATATAGAACAGGGACACACATAACACCTACACACACATACACACCTACACACACGATCAGGAAAATCCAATGAGCCTGAGGGACCTGACTGTAGGGCTTGAATTAAATCATACCCTCAAGCAGGGCTCAACACCTTAAGCTGTAAGAACTTGGATGGCTTCAAGCTTCTCGGACTCCAAGCACACCTGATTGGTCCCAGCGGTTAATTATTAATCTCTTCACGAACTGGGTTGCATGTGATGGGAGTCTGGAAGACTTGAAACAGTGCAGGATAAAAAGCACACACGACTGGAACGATCTCAGGTGAGCTTGTGGATGGAGGCACATATAGAGCCGTGTCATTGGAGATAATCCTGGCTTGAGCAGGTCGAAACAAGTACATCATCTCTCTGTTATTCACAACAGGGAGGAGGTGATAGACCCAGAGGAAATACCAGAAAAAGCTTTGATGATTAATGCTAGAAAGACTTTGTAGTGAAGCAAGACGCAGAGGAAAGAGGGACATGATGTGGATTTTGAATCTTCAGGACACGTGATGGAGGTCTGAGACTGATAAGTCTCTTCCCAGGAAAATGGTTTACCAGTGTAACATCTTCAACCACCAATTTTTTTTCCACTGAAGTGGATCTGGACTTTATCCTGTGAACACCAGGATAATGGAGCTGTGACCTTCAGCATGGACCGTCTTCTTAATGAAGAAAGAATTTAAACACTTCACATTCAATCACATGGTGGAGTAATGGAGCTAGTGGTTAACAGTGGTAAGGGTTGCTCAATGGTTAACATGCCTAAGGTGTTACTGATTAGAAGGTCAAGGTTCAAGCACCCAGCACTGCCAAAACTGCCTCTGTTGGGCTCTTAACCAAGTCTACCCCATGGTGTAGACCACAACTTCCTAACAAGCTGGGATATCACACCATGGAGTGTTTCCTGTAACGACAATAGTTCATTTATTAATGAACAACATCATACTTTTATATTTTTTTCATGATTATGTTTAATATAGCTCAAGTGGTTGAGGCTCTGGATTATTGTCCAATCTGCCACTGCTGGGCCCTTGAGGAAGGCCCTTAACCATCATGGCTGACCCTGTGCTCTGATCCCAACCTCTAAAGCTGAGATATGCGAAGAAAGAAATTTGACTGTGTTGTATTGTACTGTATATGTGACAAATAAAGGCTTCTATTTCAAATCAGGTACCATTAAGGACAAGGAGAGAAAAGCCTGACACACTGACGTCAGACCAGTTTGTTGGGATAAACACCGTAATCCCGAAGTAATATAATACAGTCTGCTTGATGAACTCTCTGATTTTTACCCTGCACTGATGCTACACTGGTGCCAAACACATCGTTTTAGCTTTCACTTGCCTGTTTTTGCCCTTCCGAGCTCGTCTGTAAACAAGGTACGTGTTTGAGCTTGACCTCAGTCTATTAAAAAACTGCATCAGGTAACAGGATGTTTGTATGTGCACCTGTTTCGAGGCAATTTCGCTCATTTTGCTTTGTTTCCTGATTTTGCCCCCCGAGGCAGGACGTAGATGGGAGGAAATTAATGTGATCCCTGAAAGGGAGAACAACACATCTGTATTCGTATGCATATGCCGGTTGTTGTAATGACTGGCGAGACGAGGCGAGAATTGGCCTCTGAGCTTGATTTGAGACGTGAGCTGGAAAACCGTTATGTACGGAAAATTGTCATTACCCCTTCCTTACGGTGCCTCGTATTAGCCGGCGGAAATTGTTCTTGGCCTGCAGCCTGGCCTCAGAAATATACATAATCAAAGAATATAGCTGTTTTTCACTGCAGGAAATATGGAAAACCAGCAGGAAACGACTCAGGTGTGAAAGACAACACAACCAGGGCTGTACTGATGCAGGCATTAGATTGGGCCCAGGGCCCCGGGCCCCTAATCAATCAAAAGCAGTAAATAAATACAGTCAAGCTGAACACATAACCATAATCGATGATTTCATCTGAGCATCATCAGCCACATTCCATTGTGTCTCGTTACGTCATGACATGAAGATGGAATGTGGATTTTCGATTTTATGATCGTGATATTGGACAACCAAATATAAAACGCATAAAAACAAGCAACCAAATAAGACTTCACTGGAAAAAAAAATCACTGGATATCAGGAAAGAGTACCAACTGATTCATGGAAAGGAAAACATTTTCATTCTCCATGGATCTGTGCTGTCTTTGGGATAAATTGGCTATTTCTTTGTTTCTGATTTTTCTTTTTAAATAATCACAAATGAAGCTAGCATTGACAGTCTCGCCTTCTATGGATCAATTTATATCTTGATCTAAATCTGCACTTTGGGAGAAAAATCTTAATTCATTTGAATCACTTGAAGCATCGTTCCCACCTCCCTCTTTCATCTTAGCCTCATCATTTATATCCTGAGAGGATTCGCTCTTTATTTCACATCAGTGCTTCTCATTTCCTTTTAAAGAAGTAGAAGTTTTTTTTTTCTTTTTTCGACCCATCCATTTTTTATGCCAAAAGTAAAACTGTTATAGAAAACTTTGACGAAGCCCTCGGTATAGAAAAGAATCGATCAAAATAAAATTTAATCGAGCGACAATATAATTTAATGCTATTGTTCTTATATCAGGCCTCATTCATCAAACTGGGTGCAAATGAATTCGTTGGTAAATCTTTGACAGGAGGATTTAAACAGGAAAATTTGTGATTTAACCTGACTCATGCTTCAGAAAACTGAGTCGGGCCGAATAATAAGAAAATCAAAAACAAAACTCAAAACAAACGTGTAGCCGATGAGCAGAAAGGGGCGTGTCTTGTCAATATGGGCGGAGAGAGTGTTCAGTGCGCATGTGTGACATTAGCAGAAAGCGGTTTTAACATTGACATGGAGGATAAAAACAAAGAAAGAAAGAGAAGAAAGACTTACGATAAGGCAAGAAATAGGACGTGTTAATATAGGATCAGCTTTCCAGCGCTGGAGAGAACTGAAGGAGCAGGAAGTTGGCCACATATTCACAGGTTGGAGTTTCCCGAGTCAATAACTCCTGAGCTAAACGCTGTTACTACACAAATAACACCTCTTTTCTATCGTAGTAATGTAGAGAGGCAGCTACAACCACGTTTTGTGTAGTACCAACGTTCAGCCTTTCTTTACTTTCTTTCTTTGTTTTTATCCTCCATGTCAATGTTTCAATCGCTTTCTGCTAATGTCACACACGCGCACTGAACACTCTCTCCGCCGCATATTGACAAGACCCGCCCCTTTCTGCTCATTGGCTACACGTTTGTTTTGATTTTTGTTTTGATTTTTAGTTTGTCGTTCCGACTCAGTTTTTTGAAGCGTTTCTCAAAAATCGGAGACCCTGCCTTTAAATCTCAACGGAATCTCGTATTTAAACGGTCTAATTGATGATGAGTTACTGCTGTATTTATATACTGATTACATCACGGGTTAATTTTAGTGATTTTTAATTACCAGTTTAATAATAAACTGGTACTCCAGTTTATTACACACCTTTTCAAAGAAAGCAATCCAAAAGAAAGCTATAAATTAGGGCTAATAAAATTAGTCATAGAATTAATACAAAGGTAATGGCACCCTATGTAAGGAGGGAGAGTTGTGTCTGTTGGTAGCTGCAGTGGATAAGCTGCATTACTGGAAGGTTTAAAGCAATGTTTTGCCATCATTTGGTCATGTCCAGCTCTGTGAGCTTAACCTTTTAACCTCTTCACCTTAAACTTTTGTGGGCATGACTAATTATCAGTACAAACATGCTTCTTGACTTGGCTTGCTAAATTGATGCAGATTGGTATTTATCATCATGTAGAAATGAGTACAAAATAGTCAATAAAACTGTTGTAAATCTGTTGGAAATTTTGTTTTATCTCAAATCACATACACATACAGGTGGGGACACGGTGGCTTAGTGGTTAGCACGTTCACCTCACACCTCCAGGGTTGGGGGTTCGATTCCCACCTCCGCCTTGTGTGTGTGGAGTTTGCATGTTCTCCCCGTGCCTCGGGGGTTTCCTCCGGGTACTCCGGTTTCCTCCCCCGGTCCAAAGACATGCATGGTAGGTTGATTGGCATCTCTGGAAAATTGTCCGTAGTGTGTGTGTGTGAGTGTGTGTGTGTGTGAGCCCTGTGATGGGTTGGCACTCCGCCAGGGTGTATCCTGCCTCCATGCCCGATGACACCTGAGATAGGCACGGGCTCCCCGTGACCCAATAAGTTCAGATAAGTGGTAGAAAATGAATGAATGAATGAACATACACATACATACCGGGTACGACATGCAGTGAAATGCTTTATGCAACTGTCCGATATATAAGAATAAAAAGCAATGTAATTTAGGATAAAAAAATGAATCAAAACCCAAAGGAGAAAGATAAATAGAAAAGTATAGACTATATAAAAAAAACTATATAAAAACTATATAAATTATGAAAATATAGGTGGAGAAATAATGTATATACATATACATAAATATACATATACATAAATGTGTTTGGTTTTGTAAAGTGTCCAGGTGCAGTATGGTGTGCAAATAGTGTTTAAAGTGTATATCTGTGACAACGTTTATACACAGCTTTACTATATGATTAATAAATGATGTGGATTGTTGGCAGACTTACTTTGTGATCTCCTAAATCCCTATAACATCATGTCAGGATGTCCCTCTTTTCCTCTTATTAATGCAAAAATAAATAATGTGAGGTGCTCTTCCATATTTGGTACAAATTAAGAAATTGTCATTTTGACCCAAACAGAATTGTGAACTATTTAGTTGATCCAAGTAAACAGCCCAATAATAGCAGGCTCACAAAACTCCCTTAAATGGCAGAGGAATGTTGTAATGATCATGAAGAAAATGGCCACATGTTAAAGTCATACAGTCATTTTGTTTATTCCACACACTTTATAAGCTGCACATGTAGCTCTGAAGAAAGTGCTTGCAGATGATGCAGACGTATAACCATTTTAGTCCATTATCAGGGGAAGGTTAATTATGTACACATACACACCACACACACACACACACACACACACAAATACATACCATATACTCATATACACACTATATTTATACACAAACTCATACACGCATACTGATTATTCAGACACACACACACACTGTATTCTAATACACACACAAACAAACACACATGCGTCAAATACATAATACATACCATATACACTGTATATTTATACACACAAACACATACATGCATACTGAGTACTTACACACAGTATTCTTATACACACTACTGAACACTTATACAGACACTACTGAATACTTACACACACACACACACACACACACACACACACACACACACACACACACACACACACACACACACACACACACACACACACACACACACACACACACAGAGGAGAGGGAGAGATTGGGGGAGGGAGAAATGGGGAAGATGAAAATGAAAGCAGTGTTTGCATGTTTGGGTCATTTTGTGGTAAATTGTGTGGAATGTGCTGGAAAATTTAGTGCATGTGACCATTACGTGTAGTTTTTCCAGCTCATTCCACGTCTACACACAAACATTACTCCATACTTCATACACACCCTCTGAACAAACCCTCTGTCACAACACACAACACTCTCACATGACACACAACACTGTCACACAACACTGTCACACAAGACTCTCCCATGGCACGCAACACTCTCACAGAACACAGCATTCTCTAACAGTACACAACACTTTCACACAACACTCTCACAACACACAGCATTCTCTAACAGTACACAACACTTTCACACAACACTCTCACAACACACAGCATTCTCTAACAGTACACAATACATTATACAACACTCTTTCAGCACTCTCCCAAAGCACAATACTCTCTCCCAACACACATTTTTACATTTCCAGCATTTGGCAGACACCCTTATCCAGAGTGACTTACATTATTTCATACAACTGAGGGTTAAGTTCCTTGCTCAGCCGCCCAACGGTGGCAGCTTGGTGGACCTGAGATCGAACTCACAACCTTCCGATTGGTAGCACAACACCTTAGCCACTAGTCTACCACACAACCAGGGGCGGTTCTAGGATTTTATCTTTAGGGGTTTTAGCCCTCACTGAGAATTTAAAACAAGAAGAGTTTTATATTATATATTATATGACTACAGTAAGCCAAAAGTTATGGCATTATTTAAAATGGCAAAAGTGGACACCAAAATTTTATGCATGATGTAATGATGTCAGTCTTGAATCAGATCAGTTAATGTATGTGTGTATTCTCTACAAACAGTGTGTCCAATGAATGCAGTCATTAATAAACTAATATTTACAAGACAAAGACCAAATCAATAAATGTTATTTTTATTTAGTATTGAATGGATTGTTTGCATTAATATTTTGTTTGTGCTACAACTCTGGTAATAAGAATAGTGAAATTTCACTGCTTTTGGTTGCCATCTTCGCATCTTTCCGCCTATTAACGTTATAGATAAACGCCTCCAGCTCTGACTGCGCGTGCACGCTGCGCGTACCTGTGCTTCAAATAAAGAAGACAGCTGAAGACGCACTTTTGAAAGACTACAACGCACGCGCGTAAAAGGAAAGTAAAAAAAATCGCTCTTGGATCAAACTGATAAATAATTTTCTTTCCCATCGACGACATGTCCTGCATTTTAACGTAATTTTTATTGTTTATTTATGAAAGTAAAAATTATACTTCTAGTTTTATTGTGGCTGAGATCACACACAGGGGGGCTGAAGCCACCCTAAAAAAGGGCTAGAACCGCCCCTGCACACAACACTCCCTCACAACACAGTACACTTCTACAACACACAACACTCTCAGTGTACTCACAGGTTACATCATAGCATCCACTGAGTCCTCAGATACGATCAGCTGATTCAGTCATGAGACCTTTGAGCAACAACGATCCTTCAACACTGGTCAGATGTCTGCTGGGTATTTTGCACCAGAATTCTGATGTGTAAATGGACAAACATCAGGTGCAGGTTCAGGCCACATCTGCAGGGGAACAGTTGTACTGTAGGTACATTCTGTGTATGTAGAGTATAATTTCATTCTCGATTTCCTTCGTACTTGTTGCCAAACCTTTAATTCCCACAGTCTAAAACAACAGAGACAGGTTGTCGATTAAATCAAACCGCTCCAAGGCTAGTAAAAATAAAAAAAAGTATATTTTATGAGAAACCTCTATTCATGTCAATGCCGGCCGCTCCACAGAGAGCGATATGATGATGTTCAGAGCAGAAAAACACAGACTCATTCTTAATTCATTAGCATAATAGACTGTACTTTGGAGAAATTCTGAACGCCTTTAGGAGGGAGGTATGGACTATAAATTGTGCGAGGATCAATAATCACATCTTCATAATTCTTCCACGTTGTTTATCGTCCATTCTTTTATATATTTTCGAGCTGGCTTTTGTGGGTCAGGTTTAATTGGAAAGTAGGAAGGTCTGACTCTTTTAGGTCTAATATCACACATCCAAGGCCAGCTTGTGCTTGTTCTAATACAGAAGTGTTCCATCTAAACCAGAAAGAGGTTTTAATTCCAGTCCAGCAGGGGCCACACCTGATTCCACTCGTTTAATCAGAGGACTCAAACTCAGGTGTGACTTCTGCTTGTTTGGAATGAAAACCTGCACCAACACTGACTCTGTCTTGATAAGATTACATGCCTCTGTTTTAACACATTGTCCTTTCTATAATAATAACTGACACAGGGACTCGTCTTTATTTTACACAGTTTACACAGCAGGAGTTTACATTTACATCAGTAGACATTTTTATTTAACTTACATTTCACTTACATTTAATCTCATTTTATACAATTGAAGGTTAAGTGCCCTAGTATTCTACTGTAGGGGACACAAAAATAATGGCTCTACTACAAGTACTACAAAGTCCTGAGTGCCTACTTTCATATGAGCTTCATATTAACCACCACTGTGAAGTGAGACATGACAAAGACATTCAATGATCAACATGAAGGTGGATCATTTTACAGTCATTTTAATCTAAGAAAATGAATTATTCGATTCGATTAGATTAGATTAGATTAGATTCAACTTTATTGTCATTACACATGTACAAGTACAAGGCAACGAAATGCAGTTTAGGTCTAACCAGAGTGCAATAGGATATACAGTGTTTACATGAATTAAATAAATTAAATAAAATGGTAATATAGAAGTAATTTCTAGATGTGTGTGTACTATGAACATAATATTCAGATGGTTATTACTATAAACTGAAATGTATAGAAGGATATGTGCTGTAACAAAATATATGGCTATTACTATAAACAGTAATTTAAAGATGTGCATGTACTATGAACATGATATATCGCTGTTACTATAAACAGCACTGTATAATGTACTATGAATATAATATACAGATGAATAAATATGTACTATGAACATAATATACAGATGAATATATATCTACTACGAACATAATATACAGATGTATATATGTACTATGAACATAATATTCAATTTAATTCAAGTTTATTTGTACTGTATAGCGCTTTTTACAATGGACATCGTCTCAAAGCAGTTTTACAGAACATAAACATAGAACAAAAGGTTATTATAAAGAATAATATAAAGATTAATAGAATGCAAAATTCAAGACTAATATTAGATAGATTTAGTTCACAATGTGTATGTATTTATCCCCAATGAGCAAGTCTGAGGTGACTCAGGCAGCAGTGGCAAGGAAAAACTCCCTTAGATGGTAAAGGAAGAAATCTTGAGAGGAACCGGACTCAAAGGGGAATCTCATCCTCATATGGGTGACACTGGAGGGTGTGATTATAAACATACAGTCAAACAAATGTTGTATAGATGCAAAAGATCACATGGAGTTCACATCTCTTTAGTATAGCAGAGTCTAACTGTAGCTGATAGATCTCTAGATGCCTCAGGATTCGCTGAGTCAGCCTCATCTCAGTGGAGGTCCAAAATCTTCATCGCACGGAAGACGATCCGGGGCTGGTACAGTTTCTGGATGCCTCGGGATGGGTAGAAATGTACAGTACTATGAACATACTGTACAGTAATATACAGATGAATATATGTACTATGAACATAATATACAGATGGCTATTACTATAAATAGTAATTTACAGAAGGATGTGTGCAATAAACAAAATATATATTACTATAAACAGAAATATACAGAAGGATATGTACTATGAACATGATATATTACTGTTACTATAAACAGAAATCAGGTGGATATATACAATGGTAAGTTAGGCAATGGTGAGCAGCAATGCAAAAAAGAGCAAGTGTGCGCATATCATTTTCACAGTGCACTTTATATACTTTAATTAGATCTAGAGGAAAGCTACAAAAAACAAAAATAATGGTAAAGTTGGACATTTGTGGTTGACCAGCACAAAAATTGCAATTATTAATAGACATAGGTAATTTGTTCCTGTTTATACACACATGATGAATGCAGCATTTTCTTTTAGCACGACTTTCTTCTTCTTCTTCTTCTATATCTGCATTGCATTCTGGGACTTTGGCACCAAGGTTTCCGCATTAAATATGACATTGACCGACATTGCTAAAAAACGGTGAGTGATTTAGCACTTATGTTCGAGAGCACTGAATTTCACAATGTCACCCCGTGACATCAGAGTGGTGCAAATCCACTAACATGCAGCTCCACGTCTCATTTTCAGCCTGCCCAAGTTCTCCCACACCACTGCACTGCTTCTGGTAGCTTCACCCATCAGATTCAAAACACTGATGCTCTCTTACCTCAAAGCACTTATCACTCCTCCACTACACCTCACTCCCTCAGATCTACGAGCACTGCTCGACTGCTCCCACCATCTCTCAGGGTACGAGGGAGGTATACATCAAGACTCGTCTCTGATCAGCACAGAGGTGGTGGAATAATCTGTACTTAGATGTCCGAACAGCTGAGTCACTGACTGCATTCAGTCGAAGGGTAAAGACCGACCTCTTCCTGAAACACTTAAAGGTGGGGTCTCCGTTGTTTGAAAGCCATTGTTGACATTTGAAATCACCAAAACAAACACGCCCCTAAACCAAATGAGTCCCACCCCTGTATCGATAGCTCCGCCCACACATACATACGTAACCCAGGCAACTAACGGAAAGAAACGTGTCTTTATCATAGCTGAAGGGAAGAACAATACGGTTGTAGATAAACAAACAAGTAAAAAT
Source organism: Tachysurus fulvidraco (assembly GCF_022655615.1). Classification (NCBI taxonomy): domain Eukaryota; kingdom Metazoa; phylum Chordata; class Actinopteri; order Siluriformes; family Bagridae; genus Tachysurus; species Tachysurus fulvidraco. Next base: position 3,750,994 of record NC_062541.1, on the reverse strand, counting down.
GCCACACAAGCATAATCATGTAAAGGACAAAGGCATATATTAGTTCTGTGTAACAAAGCAAAACCAACGTTACTCACCTATCGAGAAGGAAAAAAGCGCCTCGGCGTCTTAAGTAAAGTCGGCCACATATTCACAGATTGGAGTTTCTCGAGTCAATAACTCCTGAGCTAAACGCTGTTACTACACAAAACACGGTTGTAGCTGCCTCTCTACATTACTACGATAGAAAAGAGGTGTTATTTGTGTAGTAACAGCGTTTAGCTCAGGAGTTATTGACTCGGGAAACTCCAATCTGTGAATATGTGGCCAACTTCCTGCTCCTTCAGTTCTCTCCAGCGCTGGAAAGCTGATCCTATATTAACACGTCCTACTTCTTGTCCTTATCATAAGTCTTTCTTCTCTTTCTTTCTTTGTTTTTATCCTCCATGTCAATGTTAATTCCGCTTTCTGCTAATGTCACACATGCGCACTGTGCACTCTCTCCGCCCATATTGACAATCCCCGCCCCTTTCTGCTCATTGGCTACACGTTTGTTTTGAATTTTGTTTTCGATTTTTTTTTATTATTCGGCCCGACTCAGTTTTCTGAAGCATTTCTCAAAAATCTGAGACCCTGCCTTTAAACTATCCCTTATTTTCCCTGTTTGTTCTTACTGTATATATTTAAACCAGTGGTAATGTATTCAATGACATATACAATACTTCAAAGCACTTTTGTATGTCGTTCTGGATAAGGGCATCTGCCAAATGTCATAAATATAAATGTAAATGTAACATCTCACTGAAAGAATGAACTCAACAGCCAACAAATCGCTAATCACTTTCAATATTTCTCCCGAAAAATTTCAGCTTGGAGTTTTCCTCTTAGTGTCCAAACGTTTTTCATGCCTCACTGACCGTGCTCGCTGACCAGCTCTAAAGAGACGTCCGTCTCGCCTCCGGGGACAGAAACACACAGTGGATACACCTGAAGAGTGTCAGTGAAGCAAAGCATCATCACGTTTTCCTGTTCTGAAATGCTGTCGGATATTATGGTGCATTCTTACGCAAAAGAACTGCTTGAGAGACCTGAATAAGGCATTCAGAACCATAATTGCACTCTCTCAAAGTAAGCTCTTAAACCGACCGGATAGAAAAGGAGCCTTTTTACACACACAATTGCTAATGAGCTGAGAACGAGATGTGACGATGGTAAGAGGGATACGCCGACAGAGATGGAGAAAAAAAACACAGAGAGACAGAAGAGAGCTCTTGTCAGTTTGACAGCATGTGATTGGCAGTTCATGTGTTTTGGAGCTGGAGGTTATTTCCTACCTGTCTCAGCTCTCAGGATATCAGAATACAACCAACAGATTTCCCATTAGATGTAAAGAGACAAAAGTGAAAGCCTGGGTTGATTTACATTAAAGCTGGTTAAAGCTTATATGTACAAGCCTGTAAGAGAGGCCGAGTTTGACTAAAAGCTTTCGTGTGTGTGAAAACTCATGGAAAAAAATGAGAAAATTATCGACCGGATATTCAGAAGATTATGTTTTTCACGTGAAGAAAAAAAAATCAAACCTGAATATTAACACAGTTCACGAACAGAAGTTTCAGCTAGTCATTATGCAATAATAATAATAATAATAATAATAATAATAATAATAATAATAATAATAATAATAATAATAATAATAATAAATATTATAATAATAAAGAATTATTATTATTATTATTATTATTATTATTATTATTATTATTTAGTATTCTTTTTTTTTTACATTATACTTATTATTATAAAACAATTTATTAAGTTTTCATAATGAAATAATTTGTTTTGGAAAATAATTATAAATATATTAAGGATCATTACCATACCTGAGAACACGGTCATAAATCAATGATATCTAAATCATAGTAGTTGAGATTTAATAAATTTAATAACTAATAATATATAAATACAAATATTAAATAAATAAATCTGTGTCGCTTCACTCCTATTCTATCATGACTAGAGAAAAAAAATATTTTTTTCCTATTTTCTTTCAATATTATTCTGTTAGGAAAATAAAATGTCCGAACCAAATTCCGAGCAGCAACGTCTGAGACAGCAAGGTTGAGATTTTATTTTAGATGAGAGTTTAACGACAAAAAGCGTAGCAATGTTTGCTTAACAGATTCTTTGAGATTTTGACATTTCACAGCTTAACATCCAACCTTCCAGAAACTCGTCCAGGAAGCCGTTAGCTAGCTGAGTTAACCAGACTAGCAACTAGCAAGTTCTACATCTTTGTGTTTGTATCTGTTGTGTTGTTATTGTGTAAGGTACATCATTAATAGATTGCTAAAAACATGTACACATGAACATGACCTAGCTAGCTAACAAACCTAACAAGCTAATATAACCACAAACAGCATTAGCCATTAGCCTGCTAACATTACCTTTGTTTACATAGTGTGTACCATAGAGGTGGTGCTTCAGCATAGCTCACCTGGTTGGATAATAAAATAAGAAGAACATTTAAAAAAAGGATAATTTTACATTAGTTATGTCAGTTTGAAATGAACGAATCTGTAAATGAATTATTCAAGTAGGATTTCAGCAGACTCTTGAGTCTTGATGACTATTTTTGCTTTTACTCACGTTAATTATTACTACAGTAGCAGCACTTTTACTCAAAGGAGTGTGGTTTTGTATTCTATCCGTCACTGGATATTCGCAGCATGCTCGCTCACACGTCCGTTTCAGCCGAGCTTTCGGAAAGGTTTCCATGAATTATTCATCACACACACACACACACACACACACACACACACCCCCACACACACCCACACACATTTATCCTCATATTTATACCACATTTTAAACAGCCACATTTAAAAGTACCACATGTTACGTTTCCTGGGTTAAATTTCTTTTAGATCTGATCATTGTTGTATGATCCTTTGTGTGTGTGTGTGTGTGTGTGTGTGTGTGTGTGTGTGTGTGTGTGTGTGTGTGTGAGAACAATAAGCGCACACAAAAGTGTTATATATAATGCAGCTTTCTTAACATCCCTCTTTCCTTCATTGAAATAAAACTTGTTGAATTTGTCTTCATTCAAATGTCAAAAATCAGACACTGAGCTCACAATCAAATCCACAACACTGGGGTTTGGTAACAGACACGTCACCACTGCTCTTTTCTCCTAGTCACGATTTAATGATCTGAATGTAACACTGTATTTTTACTGTATTTCCCATCAGCAACAACATCCTGGTGAGGTTTCACACTGGAACCGGTTTACGTTAATACTACACAAACTGATCACACTCACTTTACATCATAAGAAACATCTTTAAAACTTCAGTACAAGCAGTCACAAGAATTCACGGTTTGTTGACTCTATGCCAACTAAATGTAATCTGTCTGACCCCATGCTCTTTTTTCCATCGTAATTCCCTCAACTTCAAATAAATCCACAAGTGAACTACTACTACTACTACTACTACTACTACTACTACTACTAATAATAATTATAATAATAATAATAATAATTATTATTATTATTATTATTATTATTATTATTATTATTATTATTATTATTATTATTATTATTATAAGCAAGTAAGCAAGTAATTACTTATTTATTATTAAAGTTTTCATTTCATTACAGATTACTGATTCAACCCCGAACACACAGTCCCACAGTAATTAAGCTTTTATGAGTCAGGGTAGGGAGGCACGGTGTCTTAGTGGTTAGCACGTTCGCCTCAGACCTCCAGGGTTGGGGGTTCGATTCCCGCCTCCGCCTTGTGTGTGTGGAGTTTGCATGTTCTCCCCGTGCCTCGGGGGTTTCCTCCGGGTACTCCGGTTTCCTCCCCCGATCCAAAGACATGCATGGTAGGTTGATTGGCATCTCTGGAAAATTGTCCGTAGTGTGTGTGTGTGAGTGTGTGTGTGTGTGTGCCCTGTGATGGGTTGGCACTCCGTCCAGGGTGTATCCTGCCTCGATGCCTGATGACGCCTGAGATAGGCATAGGTTCCCTGTGACCCGAGAAGTTCGGATAAGCGGTAGAAAATGAGTGAATGAGTCAGGATTCATGAATCGGTGCATGGGTATCAGAAATGATATGTAAGTTAAGATTGAACGATCCAGCATTCTGTCCATAACACAGCTTTTAAAAGATGACAGAAATGCACTTCATACCTTCATACCTGATGAAGAATTTCCTGGGTCTGGACTGGGCTTGACTCTTATGACGTATTCTCATGATTTGCTAACAAAAGTTGATTGGCTTTACTTTAACGTCCCTATATTTCAGACGAGCGGTAATGATTTCATTTTATTTTTATTCATATGAATCACCCGCTGCCTGAAATCGTTTGTCAGAGCTTTGCTCCGTGGTGCACAGTGACTAATCTCACCGCCCGAGCGTTCCAAATCTTCTTTATTCATCTTTATTATTCACAATTTGTCCTCGAATCTTTAACGTTCACAGCGAGACGACTCTGGTTTGCGTATCAGGACTCGCATTATGCTCACTGTTTACTTGCATTCTTTAGCCTTAATGGCAAAATGTCAGAAAGACAGATGAAGCAGACAGGATGATCGATTATAAGAAAAAGAAAACAAAAACAGGATATTTACACCATAAATCCGCTGTGGGGTTCACTCTTTGTTAACATCACGCTGGGAGAACTGATTCCTTGGGAGATCATTCCTCTGTTTAATATATTGTTTGATTGTGATTAAACAGGATTAAAGCTTCAAATGTATAAACAGGATTATTTGTGAAATCTGACCTACCACGATCTGTATATGGACATCTGATCCCTTTACTTATTCATTTTAAACCAATAAACACTTTATACTGTACTGGTCGGTGTCACTGAGGGTCTATAGCAGGGGTATTCACATACAATATGAGAAGGTCCAGATGCACAATTTTCTTTAGTAGGGAAGGTCTGGATAGATATCTTCTTCTGTTCGATGCTCTAGTTCAGCAGATTATTATTAAATGAGACCATTCAGGTGCATTTTAATGAACTACAAACAACTTCTTTATTTAACTATGAAAATCTGCATAGTTCAGGTTGTACTTGTTAGTAGGCAATTATTAGTTTTTGTATCAAGAAAATGTAAGAAATTAGAGAGAGAAAACAGGCATTTAGTAATTTACCCCTTAAAAATATTTTATACTGCACATCTGTGACAACATGTCTGTGCAAAAGGTGCTTACAAAATCTGTGTGCAAAAAAATAAATAACCACTAAGACCCTTCTTTTAAATAAATAAATAAATAAATAAATAAATAAATAAATAAATAAATAATAACTAAAGAACACATTTTAAAGAAAAAAAAACGTCTAATAGAGGAGAAAATCTGTTTCATGCATCGGGGCACGGTGGCTTAGTGGTTAGCACGTTCGCCACAACTCTCACACCTCCAGAGTTGGGGGTTCGATTCCTGCCTCCGCCTTTCCTGCGTGTGGAGTTTGCATGTTCTCCCCGTGCCTCGGGGGTTTCCTCCGGGTACTCCGGTTTCCTCCCCCGGTCCAAAGACATGCATGGTAGGTTGATTGGTATCTCTGGAAAATTGTCCGTAGTGTGTGAGTGAATGAGAGTGTGTAGGGTGTATCCTGCCTCGATGCCCGATGACACCTGAGATAGGCACAGGCACAGGCTCAGCGTGACCCGAGAAGTTTGGATAAAGCGGTAGAAAATGAATGAATGAATGAATGTAGAATGCTGACTCGCAGTAGTATGTGGATCCAAACATGGTCAGGATATGCAGGGCCATTTTGTTTAGAACAGGGAAATTTCCTGTAGGCACCATCTTTCCCCAGAAAAGGGCAGGGTTACATTTACCAACCTGTTCTTTCCAAACCACACAGAACTTGCAGTTCTATCAACTCCATTTTTAGTGTTGCAACATTTGCCTATCTGAAGATCTGTTTTGCTTCCTCTGAAAACTCAGTGACCAAGAAAGGTCTGTGTATGATCAGCATCAGCTGTCCTCCATGAACAAAATCATCAAGTATTAAAGTTGCCAGTCAGCTTCTGTATTAAAACAGCATGGTGAGGCATATCTTTCTCTTCCTGGGTTTGAGCCAAAAGTTTAGGAACGTGGGCAGGTTCACATGGGAGATCAGGCTTGAATCTTCAGTTTCTCTGGAAAGCTCATACTGATGTTATCAAATCACATACTGTGTTGTTTCGGCCCTGCAGCTTAACGCCAAGCTCATTAACATCATGTTTTGTCTGCCAAAATTATAGCTGTTCGCATCTTCTCTATATTTTCCAAGAACCCTTTAAACTGACCTGCCTTTTCATTCTTTTGCTCGGATAGGAAAGCTTTGGTTTCCTCCTAAATGGCCCCAAAGCGTTCCATAACCCTGTGTTTGCTGAGCCATCTGACGTTATTGTGCAGTAGTAAGTCACATAGTTGGCTTTGACCAGAATTGACCAGGTCAGAAATCTTCCTAGCAAACGATGCTGTAGGGACGATGATGCTCTCAAAAAGTATATCAGTTTGATCATCGTTGTCACGTCCTTAGCATACTTTGGACCCAAACTGGCACAAAGAACAGACCGATGTATAATACAGGGGTAAGATATCAGGTCAGCGTAGTCCCCTTTCAAACGTGCAACCAGTCACCAATCAAAGAGATCTTAAGTCTGTGGTCTCTATCACAAGAGATGGAGACCACAGACTTAAGATCTCTTTGATGGCCTCATGGATGTCCTCTCATTGTGTATGTGCGTCAAGAGTTGTTAAAATCAACAAGTCTTCAGAAAAAGCTGTGCATTATCAGTGATATCTGTTGATTTATCCACAGCTAAAGAAATGGGTTTGATATCAACATTTATGCTGAAGATACAAACAATTGTGTAAAAAAACTAACCTTTTTTGAAAATTTTTTAATTAATATATATATATATATATATATATATATATATATATATATATATATATATATATATATATATATATATATAATATATGAGCTTCATATTAACACCACTGTAGAGTGAGACATGATGAAGACGTTCAATCATCATCACAGGCACAATAAGACCAGGCTCACAAAACACTGAAAGGGAAAAATTGTTAAATAGAAATATGCACTGTAGTAATAAATAATATTAAAAATTAAAGAAGATGCTCAATATGTTTGACCTAAAGGCTTCATTTAGATCCAGATTGTTTTTTTAAATAATAAACACTTCTGCAATTTTTTAATATATATAATCACTGGCTAGTTTGTCTTATTATTATTATTATTATTATTATTATTATTATTATTATTATTATTATTATTATTATTATTATTATTATTAAAATCTGTACAGAATGTACAATCTACACACACAGCTCCAATTATATAGTGATACGACAGAATTAAATAAACATGAGATCCACAAACAACATGTTTCTTTTTTTCACTAGAAGAACTAGAAAAAGAACCAGAGTCTTCGAATGTTTTAGAGCCGACAGCTGCTAAGCCTCCGAGCTTAAATCGGCTAGAAAAACCGCTCAGAGCTACAGCATCTGCTCTATGAAACTGTAAACAGCCCTTATATATGTTAGAAACTAAAGAAACCAGGGATGCTTTCTTTTTTTTAGTGCATCTTTACTGACTGCTCAAAGACAGCAAAAAGGAGAACGATGAAGTAATTAAAAAAAAAAAAAAGATTGGATTGGTTCAAAATTGGTGAATTTTAGCTTGTTTTTTTATTTCATTAAATATTTTCCCTTAAAAAAGGACGTCTATACTGTACAGTCTGTAGTCTTTTCTATAAACATTGTCAGATTGATCCAAAAGATAGGACAGTAAAGGACTGATTATTTTTTTGTCCCTGAACACAATCACAACGCTGATCTCAGTCACAAAACCACAAACTCAGAGGAAACCAGTTTTATCTGCACCAACGTCAGCAACGACTCTGACACCCTGTCCATCTTCCTGTAAACAGAAATTGATCTCTGTTATGTAATGAAGACTTTGCTTCATGTGGAGGAACATTTGTCACAAATTAGTATCTAAACATCTGGAGAGAAAGCAGGCTTTCAATCCAAGCATCTCTATCTTCACGGCATCACAGAAGCATCCACAGCATCTCCAGCACCGCTAACGACTCCCATGGGGACACAGGAGGAAAATTTCTCAGTGTTCTTGCAACACTTTATAAATTCAGCGTGTCAACAGTAAAACATTTGATCGTTATAGCACTAACCAGTGTTGGCGAAGCTAGCTGCAAGGAGCTAGATACTGTACAAGATATGATGTTACTAGCTTAACTTCATATACTAGCATTGTTGCAGGAGCTTGAATGTTTTTTTTTAAATAATGCAGTGTTTTCATGAACAAGCTACTTTGCTGACTGCTAACTTTTGCTGACTGATAATCTAGAATTTTTTTATTCTGTCAATTCTTTTACTTTTATTATTCGTTATTTCTTTTATCATTAATTATGTTTACCTTCGGCAAGACCGTTCAACGTCCCTGGCTAATATTTCTGAGCGTGAAAGCAACAGATCTGTTTGTAACTAATGCAAAAAGAAATCAAGCATTTTTTTTCAACATCCACAACCAGTTTAAGCTCAGATAAAGGTGGGAAGTTTGCTTTCTGTCAGTAGCTTGATAAGCTAAGAGCTACTCGAGGAGCTCGATAGCTAACATCAGGCATGATTTATATTAACATTTATTGGGTTTGACGAACGTCCTTATCCAGAGCGACGTGATTCACCAGGACACAGACTAAAGAAACCTTGAGTCTGAAAATATAAGTAAACACTAATTGTCTTAACTGTCATTTGAAGACAGACAGTGACTGAGCTGTTCAGACATCTAGGGGAAGTTCATTACACAATTTTGATGCCAAAACTGAGAAGAGTCTTGATGAGTACCTGGGGAATGTGGAGAAGTGGAAGCTTAGTGGTTACGGTGTTGATCTACCGATCAGAAGGCCATGAGTTTGAGTTCCAGGGCCACCAAGATGCCACCTCTGAGCCAGGGCCTTAACCCTCATTCACTCAGCATGTATTAATGAGATAAAAGTAAGGATGTCTGTCAATATGCTCTAAATCTAATGTGGTATCTGCCTTGTACCCAGATAAATGTTGGGACCAGTTGTGCAGACACAATCCTGACAGCCAGCATGAAACAACAAAATTATAGCAAATGTCCAAAGTAGCTTTTTAATCGAACGAAACGTCCATTTACACTAAACAGCCAGAAAGAACTGAGCTAGCATCGTTCTGTATCAAATAACTCTTTTTTTTTACATTGAGCTCGTACATTTTAGTTCGCACGATAAATGAGGTCCACTGGAAAATTACCATTATTGATTTTGTTCAGTTTGACAAAGTAAGTTCATTAGCTAGCTACTTTTTCTTTGTGGTATTTAATGTAGTTAGAAACTTTAGCCAGATTTGAAGCTTCTTCATTTTAAATCATGAATGGCTTGACAAGTTACAGTTACTTAAGCTCATGAACTACGCTAACAAACTGAGGTGTAGTGAGAGAGAGAGAGAGAGAGAGAGAGAGAGAGAGAGAGAGAGAGAGAGAGAGAGAGAGAGAGAGAGAGAGATCGAGATCGTTATTCTGACTGACAAGCTAATCAAACATGCCTTGGGGCAAAAAGTGAAGGAAAGGACAAGAACATCTTGTGTGAGCCAAAATTGAAGTTTTGGGTTAAGTTTTGATGTAGTGGAAAACTGTATCAGGTGTAATGGGAGGATTTTTGTTGATATATTCCAGTGTAGCTCTAGATGGATAAAATATATTCTTTTATAAAGGACAGGCACATGAGGGATGTCCAGAAGGCTTCAGTTCTCGGCTCTTTAATTGATTTTCATTTAATGTGTGTGGAGGCCTGGGAAAACCCTTCATACAGTCAAATTTAGCCTTATACTGTATTGTTTAAAGTGTCTTTCTCTTTATCTCTGACAAGAGAAAAAGTGAAATGAGAGAAAATCATTTTAATAATTTTTAGATTTCGTTCAAATTCCACGGACATACTCTCTTCCTAACTCTTTGTTTATAACCTAACCTAATTTTAGATTTTAGAAAAAAGGATTTTACATCAATTATTAAATGTGTCCTGAGTTTGATTTCCAGCATCATCCACATCAGGCTCTGTCTTATCACTTTGTGTAAACCTCTCGTCATCTCTTCACTCTACTCATCTCTGTTCATGCTCACATCCGTGTGGAAATAATCGCTAATTCGTTCAATCACTAATCTGTTAATTTAACTTCTTGTTGCTAATGTCTTTGTATTAGGTCACTTAGTCACTTGAAAGTTTGGTTTGTTGCCGTCTCTTCTGTTTTGATGATGATCACGTGCAGGAGAATCACAGATATTTTGACGACCGGTATCCGATTCCTAACTGTCTTAATTATGTCTGTTTATCCAACTGGGATGAAATCATGCTTAGCTAGAAAGAGCTGTAGACAGACATTGATCTTTACCAAGGCAAGATCAGAAAGTACTCTAAATAAAAACATTTCCAGGGTGTTTTGGTAGATATATTTCTGTTTTGTTTTGTTGTTGACAATTTCAAGTCTCAAAACCTGAAAGCTGCTTTCACTTTTGACTTCAGTGCAACTTTATATTTGACTTCAGAGGGCTTTATATTTTAAATAACAATAATAATAGGGAAAAATAAAATTTTACCAGTGCCATGTCAACTGTTATGATTCAGCCCGGACTTTGGCCACGTGCATGTTTGTTATTGTTCCTCGTTTGCCCTGTCCTTGTCTGCCGTGCCCTATTTCCACGCCTGCTCCTAATTGTATCTGATTGTCTTGTGTATAAATGTGAGCTGCGTTGCCGATGGCAGCGCGGAATCTACTGTTGTCTTTGTCCTGTCTCGTGTTCCCCTTTATTAAACCCTGTTTTGTGTTACTATCCTGCGTTTGGGTCTGCTTCCTGCCCCGCGTCATGACATCGACTTTACATCAGTCAGCAAAGATTTTGAAAAAAAAAAAGAAAATAATCACCTAAAAACAATATAATAAGTGTAAAAACGTATATATAAAAACAAATGAAATAAAAATAAATAATACAAAATAATGTATATAATCATGTAAAAGCTTTAAAAAATGTAGCAGTGTTTTGTTCGCATTAGATTTGTGACTGTATTATTTTATCCTCATGGCTACAAAGAAAGTTGCTAGTGCTAGTGCTAAAACACATCATCCTATATCATTGGAAGATAAGGTGGCTATGATAAAATGGCATAAAAAGGGTGAAGACGGGCGACAGCATCAATATCACTCGTTCATGATAAAGCTTCGATTTCCCCCCCCCGCTATATATTATCATCAATTCAAATGCAAATAAGGTTTATGCATTTAGGTTATTTTTTAAAGGGTTATTTTGTTTTTTGACTTAAGTCCTGAGCCTTACAATTTATTGACATAAGGCTCTGTGTTTCTGTATTTAATTATTTTAACCTTGAACTGCGTCAAGACTACCCGCTATAAATTTGCAGTAAAACCATTGTGTTCTCGGTCAACGGTGTGGTCTGTAATTTTATTGCATGCCTTGCCAGTAAATTTTTAGTATAATCGAATCTAACGTTATTGGGGTGCTGTACTTCTGTCTTGTACAAAGCTACTAATGATTCACTGCCTGCTGTCAAAAGATCAATAAATTTATGAGTACAATTTGATTTTCCTGATTAATAACGTTAGGTCAATATATTTTTGTGACATTCATTGAGATGGGGTCAAAGTCTTGTTTAATACAATTGATCGATGTCTAGAAGTCACATGACAAGAAGTAACACTGAATCTGCACTGACTTTTAAATCATTTGTTGCCAGTGTGATGTCTAGAGAAATGTTTTTTACTTCCAGAGCTGCTATCTAAAGCTGCATTTAGTTTAACGATATTTATTGTTTATATTCTTTCAAGCTAAGCCGAAAGTAAGATTTGTTGCACTTAAAATCAATTTTATAAAGATATTGTTATAAAAATTTAAATAGATAGCCTCGGACAATAATAAATAAAACAAGGGTTGATCCCAAAGAGGGATTAGTTTTTTTCCTTTATTATATCTAAACAGACCCTGTTTTACCAAACTGTGATGCTACCAAAAGTTTTTGCAATCCTCTTAATTTTTGTGTTTTTTGTTTGTTTGTTGGTTTATTTTTCTTTGTTGGTTGTTTGTTTGTTGGTTTATTTTTCTTATTTAGCTCCCAAACTTTGGAATAGTCTTCCTGATAGTTTTCGGGGCTCAGACACACTTTCCCAGTTTAAATGTAGATTAAAAACTCATCTCTTCAGTCAGGCGTACACATAATACATCCCATAATATCATGCACCAGTACATCAGACCAGCACATTTTTATGAACAGCAGATATGTTAATCCCTTTCCACTGCTTCTCTCTTTGTACCCATCCCGAGGCATCCAGACACTGTACCAGCTCCCAACGTCCTCTGTGGGACGAAGCCTTTGGACGTCCACTGAGCCGAGGCCGACTCTAAGAATCCTGAGACATCTCCAGTTAGACTCTGTGGTACTCAGGAGATCAGAAGTCCTTGAACCTTACACCAATACAACATTTAACTGACTGTATATTACAATCACACCCCCAGTGTCACCCAGATGAGGATGGGTTCCTCCCCCTTGAGTCCGGTTCCTCTCGAGGTTTCTTCCTTTACCATTTTAAGGGAGTTTTTCCTTGCCACTGCTGCCTGAGTCACCTCAGACTTGCTCATAGGGGAATAAATACATATACACTGTGAACTATATACATCTAATAATAATCTAGAATTTTTATTCTGTTAATTCTTATTTCTTTTATTATTCGTTTTTCCTTTATCATTAATTATGTTTACCTTCTGCTCTATGTTTATGTTCTGTAAAGCTGCTTTGAGACAATGTCTATTGTAAAAAGCGCTATACAAATAAACTTGAATTGAAACTTGAATTGAATATTATTTTATGCTTGTAGTGTAACAACACGTAACTCAAACGGACTTTAGCTTTAAACATTTGAAGATTCTTTTTTTATTGTGATGTAAACATTACTTAAACAAAAAAACAATAAACTTTAAAATAATTAAATAATAAACTTAAATAGACATTTAACACATTTAAAAAAATTAATGCTTATTATTAATATTTTTTTTTTACTAAATACTATACTAAAATACACCTACATTTCATGTCAGAGTTTTTTGTTTCGAGGGTCATTGTCATGATTCAGCCCGGACTTTGGCCACGTGCAGTTGTTTGTTTACGTTTCCCGTCACGTGTCTGCCCCGCCTTCGTCTGCTCCTCCCTGTCACCACACCTGCTCCTCATTGTGTCATCATTGTCTTTTGTATTTAAGTGTGCCGCGTTGCCGATGGCAGCGCGGAATCGACTGTTGTCTTTGTCTTGTCTAGAGTCCGTGTCCTGTTTAGTGTTTCCTTTGTTATTAAACCCTGTTTTGTTTTGCTATCCCGCGTTTGGGTCCGCTTCCTGCCCCGCATCATGACAGTCATAGCTGCTGTAATGGAAGTGATAGCAGGAACTGACCTGATACTCAGCGTTAAATGTAAATAGAGTCAAAAAAACATTTTAATCATTAAAAGAATGTAATAAAAAAATGTGGTAAATGAGTCATAGTAAATTTTGAAATGTGATTTTGGAAAATAATATGAAATTGTTACATGTAATGTATTAAGCAATTAACAAACATGTATTCGTAGCATAAGTATTAGCCCCCCGATCACTTGGTAGAACAACCTTTGGATGCAATTACATTGATAAGTCTTCTAGGATCTGTTTCTCTCAGCTTTGCACATCAAGATACTGGTTTCTTTTTGTTCATTCATCTTATCCTAATTGCTCAAACTTTGCTAAAGTGAATGGAGATGCTTGGTAAATAACAATTTTCAAGTATTGCCACCTGCGATGGGTTGGCACTCCGTCCAGGGTGTATCCTGCCTCGATGCCCGATGGCGCCTGAGATAGGCACAGGCTCCCTGTGACCCGAGAAGTTCGGATAAGCGGTAGAACAACAAATGAATGAAGTACTGCCACAGATTGCTCTGCAATTAGGTTAAACAATTTCCCATTCCCAGCAGAAAAGGCCTCCCCACTGTATAATGCTACCTTTCAGGTGTCAATGATTATGGCTAATAACGAATTTAAGGCTAAATTTAATAAAAATTCTACAGTGCTTCCTAATGTGGAAAATCATGTGAAATTAAACTAATAATATTTAAAAAAATCACTGATGTATTCCTCTTGTTTTGGGAATACACTCTGGATCCACCACAATCCTGACCAGGATAACAAGGTTTCTGAAAATGAGTGAGATTGATCTACCTATAGTGATTTTGTTTTATTTGGTATTTATTTGGTATGTGCCATGCAGTGGTTCTGGAAAATGGTTTGCTTATTTCTGGCCTGCAGTTATGACAGGTTACGTACAGTGAGCTCGGACCCTTGGACAGTTATGACAGGTTACGTACAGTGAGCTCAGACCCTTGGACAGTTCTGACAGGTTACGTACAGTGAGCTCAGACCCTTGGACAGTTATGACAGGTTACGTACAGTGAGCTCAGACCCTTGGACAGTTATGACAGGTTACGTACAGTGAGCTCTGACCCCTGGACAGTTATGACAGGTTGCTTACAGTGAGCTCTGACCCCTGGACAGTTATGACAGGTTACGTACAGTGAGCTCAGACCCTTGGACAGTTATGACAGGTTACGTACAGTGAGCTCAGACCCTTGGACAGTTCTGACAGGTTACTTACAGTGAGCTCAGTCCCCTGGACAGTTATGACAGGTTACGTACAGTGAGCTCAGACCCTTGGACAGTTATGACAGGTTACGTACAGTGAGCTCAGACCCTTGGACAGTTATGACAGGTTACGTACAGTGAGCTCAGACCCCTGGACAGTTCCGACATTTCATTTCCAGTGAACTCTGACCAATGGACAGTTCTGGCAGGTTATTTACAGTGAGCTCTGACCCCTGCCTGGTTCTGACAGGTTACTTACATGGGGCCCAGACCCTTGGACAGTATTGGCAGGTTATTTACATTTAGCTTTGACCCGTGGCCAGTTTGAACAGGTTACCTACAGTGAGATCTGTCCCCTGGAAGGTTTTGGCAGGTTACCTACAGTAAGCCTAGACTCCTCAGCAGTTTTATCAGGTTCCTCACAGTGAGCCATGAGCACCTAATTTGTGCCAAATCAAATATACAGACCAGATGATCCGCTGTGTTGACCCCAAAAAATGGAACACCTTAAAAAACAATAACAACAACTTATAGTGAGCCCTTATCCCTAGACAGTTTTGACAGGAACTGAGAAAGTAATGGTCTCCAACAGCCTGACTGCATTTACCAGCTCTTACCATTCCAACAGCTTTCACTTCAAGCTGCCACCAGTCTTTCCCACTGTCACTGACCTAGTCTTGGCTGGGATTAATTTTGGTAGATACATCTGGAGGTGCTTTTAATGTTTAATCTCTTGGCTTGCTTGTTTTTTGGTTTGCTTGTGCATATGGACACAGTTTTCGCATTTTAAACTTTAGAGAGCTTTATTCAACTTGCCTTCTGCTTACCATTAACTAAAAAGCATGTCTGTTGAACTTGTGTAATCTCTAGACAATTAATTAGTATCTTGAAACTGTAATTCGATTTTATTACATGCTGCAGCTGTTTCAAGTTTAGCAATTAGGCAGCTTTATCATTTGGTGACTAATGGAGCTTGCTCAAGGGCTTTGGGTTAAAGAAAACCTGGATGGTACAAAGAGTCTCCAACTCATAATAATTATTTAAGTATACAATAGACAGCAGCCTCGGGCTTGGAAATAAATTTTTTTCAATATTTGCTTAAGCTAGATCGTGTAAGACGTCGTGTAAATCGTGTAAATTTTTCACACTGCCATTTTCCTTTAAGTAATTCTAATCAGGAACTCTGGAAAATTTATGGTGGAAAAAAACATACAAGGGTTTCCTCTCGGCATACATCCGTGGAAGAGGCTGATCGATATTAACATCCTTTTTCATGCTCATAAAAGCTTGACCATCCAGTGTTTGTGTTTACAGATCTGACCACAGTTTAGTAGTTTTTGGGGATTACATTATTCTCAGTAACTCGCCTTGAATAAAGTTATTTTGTAGATCTGGGTGCCAAAATAAATTTGATAAATGTGTCTTAGATTAGAGAGTGTATCAAAGAAGGAAATCTGGATTCTCCTACTACGTACATATATATAATGTTGGGGGCACGGTGGCTTAGCGGTTAGCACGTTCGCCTCACACCTCCAGGGTCGGGGGCTCGATTCCCACCTCCGACTTGTGTGTGTGGAGTTTGCATGTTCTCCCTGTGCCTCGGGGGTTTCCTCAGGGTACTCCGGTTTCCTCCCTGGTCCAAAGACATGCATGGTAGGTTGATTGGCATCTCTGGAAAATTGTCCGTAGTGTGTGAGTGTGTGAGTGAATGAGAGTGTGTGTGCGCCCTGTGATGGGTTGGCACTCCGTCCAGGGTGTATCCTGCCTCGATGCCCGATGACGCCTGAGATAGGCACAGGCTCCCCGTGACCCGAGAAGTTCGGATAAGCGGTAGAAAACGAATGAATGAATGAATAATAATAATAATAATAATAATAATAATAATAATAAGAAGAAGAAGAAGAATAATTTAACTTACAAAGATTTTTTAAGGAACCCCCTCAGAATGAGCCCTGGTTATAAGACAATTTTCATAAAATAATCCTCCTTTTAAAATAAATTCCAGTGAGCACTGAAAGACTTCAAGATGAAGAGTTTATTTTATTCCTATTTGGAGCACGTTTGTAATTCCACTGATGGTATAAACATCTGTTTAGAGACTTGAGTCACCTAATACAAGCTGAAGTCAGTTTCCTCACAGAGAATGACAGGTACAGGAAGACAATCATAGACGATCGTGTGCTACTGAAAAACGGCTTCAGCAATTTTCCTCATGGGAGGAGGCAGCTGTTTTGAGTAAAGCTAGAATCTCTGTGTCTTGTATTGACTCACATTGGCTTATCGGCGCAAGGGGCCACTGAACCTCGCCGTGGGACAAAGTTCGCAGGTAAACGGGAAACTTTAAAAGAAAACTGCTGCTCGACGCTCGTATATGTTTCCTCACTTATTTTTGGTTAATGAAGTCCTTTAGAACAGCGTGCGGAAGGCATGCAGTCTGCCACATGTCTGTCTCGGAGGCTGTGATGTGTGTGTTAATGTTTTTTTTTTAACAGTAAAGCGGTAGTGTTAACACATCAGACAGTGAGCCGTGGATACTGTACTTCAATATTTATGTCAAATTGGAGTTTCATAAGCAGTTGCAGATGGTATTTAGCTTGTGTAACCCACCCAGAACACACACACACACACACACACACACACACACACACACACACACACATACACACACACTCCCCATGGGACTGCTGTGTGCAGACACTGTGTTGTTCATGGACAGAGTTCACTGGACAGGGCAGCAAGTTTCCAGGAATGAAACCATGCATGAGGACTGTTAATGCAGCTTAATCCTCTGGCACAGTGAACTTTGTCTGGTGATTCTAAAAAAAATCTTCATTTGTGATTAAAGACGAGTCTCTTGGCTAAAGAGTAACACAGCTGATTATTGAATCGAATGTATTAAACAAGACAGGGGTGTGTTGTAAGTGGCATAGTGGCATCGGTAGCTCAAGCGGTTAAGGCTCTGGGTTTATGGTCAGGGTTCAAACCCCAGCAATGCTAAGCTAACAATGTTGGGCCCTTGAGAAAGATCCTTAACCTCTTTTTGCTCCAGGGACACTGTATCATGGCTGACACTAGGATCTGATCTCAACCTCAAAATTTGGGATATGTGAAGAAAGAATTTCACTGTGCTGTAATGTATAATGAGACAAAATAAAGGCTTCTTCTTCTTCTTCTTCTTCTTCTTCTTCTTCTTCTTCTTCTTCTTCTTCTTCTTCTTCATCTATTAGCACCCTAAATTTGATTCATTTCCAAATGTGGTGTTTTATTCCTTTTACACCACAAAATTCATTCATTCATTCATTCATTCATTCATTCATTCATTCATTTTCTACCGCTTATCCGAACTTCTCGGGTCACGGGCACCACAAAATCTTTTTTTTTTTTTAAATTAAATAATTAAACAACCATAGATCTATAGATCCCCATTTGAACCGGATTAGATTTAATGTTGTAAAGAAAAAAGTCAGCTCCTTTGATCGCTCATGCGATGACGAGAAGCCGTAAATCACACACACTCCTCTCTCCTGAAGATTTCCCTGTACTGAAAAATGTTGGAGAACATTAATATATATTAAACAAATGTCTCTTTAAAGCCACTTTCATCATATTAATTGACTACACATTACACGTTTTTTCATCTGTTCGCCTTAGATAAGTTCCTGGGAATGAGCCGTTGCTATAGAAACTTTAACATGTAAACCTGTGATTTGGAGCTGCGCCACTGTCAGAGCTGCTGTTGTAGGAAATTTCACAAGACTCGTTCCTTATCCTATGTACACTCGTGTCCGGTATATTCGTACCATCCCGCTGTTCTAGTATGCAACAAATCATGAAAAAGAATGCTTTTTGTGCTCACTCATAACATCCCACGCCATCTATGTATGGCAGTATGTATACCTGAAAACACAGCGATAACATCAGATCTTCCTTCAATCAAGATTTCAGTGGCAACGTATTTCATCTATATGACATGTTTAGTAGAGTGGTAGATCTCACCGCCATTGTTTTACATAAACGTTATTCAGGCTCACCAGGATGAAGCTACTTCCTGCTGAGGCCTGATTAAGAACAGAGACAGCTGCTACACTTTGGCTACTCGATGAAGTATCCAATAAAGTATAATAATTAAGGCTAAGCACTGATTAGGTTTGTAATATCATTAATAGACAGATATGAACAAACACCTTGCTGGAGATTGTTTTTCTTCCAACAACACAAATGTCATTAGAACATTTTGGTCTAAGATGATAGCTGGACAAAATCGATACACAGATACACAGATCAAGAGCGACAAATCATTTCTATTCAAGCTAACATTGGAGGTTGGGGAAAGAGCGCAGGGTCAGACATGATACAGTACTGCACCACTGGAACAGGGAGGGTTAAGGGCCTTGCTCAAGAGCCCAACATTGGCAAGTTGGCAGATCCAGGACTTGAACCCTGATCCTCTGACCCAACAACCCACGACCTTAAAGGTGCGGTGCACGATGTTTGAAAGCCAATGTTGACATTTGAAATCACCAAAACAAACACGCCCCTAACCCAAATGGGCGTCACCCCTGTTTTGATAACTCCGCCCCACACATACATACGTAAACAAGGCAACTATTATGGCGGGACCTGCTGGGGCAGCTGGCCGAGGGGAGATTTTTTTTATCAGTAAATGAATACAATGAGTAATACTATGGTAATACAGATGTGTTGTAGTACTGTGTGTTGTAGCATGAAAGCTTTAGCTCTGTTTCACGCAGAAGGCGACGTTCAACACCTAGAACCCGAGGCAGAGGTAACGGCAGAGGGCTAATGTCAGACACGCGCACTGAACACTCTCTCCGCTGCATATTGACAAGACACGCCCCTTTCTGCTCATTGGCTACACGTCTGTTTTGTTAGTCGGCCCGAAAAACTTTGTAAGCATTTCTCAAACATCGTGCACCGCACCTTTAACCCCCTGAGCCACTACTGCCAATTTTGCTGGATCCACAACGTTTTTGCAAGAAAGAGTGAGGAAATACTGACAAGCCAAGATGTGGCACTCTGACAGACATAAACACAAAATGTCCTTCGATAAAGTATTAGTTTTTAGGCTGTGCACCGTTAATTTGTATGTAGGTTAAAAAAGTGTAGATTTGATGAGGTTTCATTTCCACATCACATCACATAAACCTCCCATCATAACAGGAACATGTAGACTTTTTCTATCTGATGAAGCAGCATGCTTCGGTTTCCTTTCTCTGTGCACCTTTTTTTTCCCGAATGCATTTTTCTCATCCTCAGATATTAATGCGTCAGATAGCATGTGTGCTAGATGTACCACAAGCCCTGTTTATGACGCTGTATAAATTCTTATACGACGCATTCTCACTCACATTCACACTGTGTAGGTCAATTACTGAACAAAACCCATCTGTCAGACGTGTCTGTCCTACTCATCTGTGGAAATGGACCACTGCTGAGCAGATATTACTCGGGTGGTGTTTCATTCACAGCACAGCAGTGACACTGATGTATTAGATTTTATTGTGTGTGTGTGAGTGTGCGTGTGTGTGTGTGTGCTGTAATGAGTGGATTAAAACCGTTTCGAAGTTTCTACCTCGTTGGTCACCTTTTTTTTCTAACACAGTATGTGATCGTTATAGTTTCCAGAGAACTCGGCAACTTCAGTGATCCTGAAGTGTTTAAAAACCTTAACAACAGCACTGTTGTACCTGATACACTCATATCAGCACCTCACACACTACCGTGTCAGAGTCAAATAAACCACATCGAGTGGTGCTCCCTTTTCACCAATAGATAGGAGA
The DNA here is from genome assembly GCF_022655615.1 of Tachysurus fulvidraco. NCBI lineage: Eukaryota > Metazoa > Chordata > Actinopteri > Siluriformes > Bagridae > Tachysurus > Tachysurus fulvidraco. Next base: position 3,730,477 of record NC_062541.1, on the reverse strand, counting down.
GACAGGGGCTGATAGGTTGGACATGTAGACACGTAGACAATGATGTAACTAAATATGAAGACATTTCGGTCCGCAGTTAAAAAAAAGGTTTAGCTTTTCTCTCATTTGGAAACAGTGACATCATGACAGTCTAGTTAATTATACACATGCTGTACTGTATGTTTGCTCGTTTACTCAATCTTCCGTAGAAAAGTGGCAAAAAGTATTTCAGGATTAAAATGTGTAAAAGTAAAAGCTCTAAAATAAAATAAGCTGAATAAACTTCTGTTTGATTTGTATTAATGAAGATATGTTACATTATCTGTGGCTCTTGTTCTACACAGAGGTCGCAAGGAGGCTGGAGTGTATCTCAGGGACTCGAGGAAGAGGACACCTGTCACAATCGTACAGTACACACACTCACACACTACAGGGCAGTTTAGAGGTGCCAGTCAGCTGGGTACCTGGAGGAAACCCCTGAAGCACAGGGAGAATGTTGATAACTTGCTTATATGGAAGGAAGGAAGTCGAACAACCCAAATACAAAAGGTGTGAGGCAAATATATATATATATATATTTAAGTGTATTCGTTTCAAAAATAAATAAATGGCTATCCAGATTTTACACTCAGATGTTCTGTTGCAGAATATCATTTACTTATCGGTTTAGGTTACATGTCGGTCATGTTTGTGTCATTTTAAGACCGTTGTCATGTCCATGACCAGGACTTGCCAAGATAAAATCAAGAACAAGTCTTAAGGGGGATGAAGCCAAGTCAAAATGAAAGCCAGATCAAGACAGAAAACCATCAGATACTTTTTTTTTTAGGCCGGCTGGTTTGAGCATCCCAGACTCTCTAGAGTTTGTTCAGAGTCTAGTGAGAACAGGGTCTGTAGGAGGAAACATCTTGCTGATGAGACAGGGCAGAGTAGAATGACTGGACTGGTCCAAGCTGGCATTTATGGCAGTTATGGTCTAGTTGTATGGCTATGGTGAGTGTATAAAAAGTATGTGTGTGTGTGCGTGTGTGTGTGTGTGTGTGTGTGTGTGTGTGTGTGTGTGTGTGTGTGTGTGTGTGTGTGTGTGCGGTTACGTCACAGGGGTCCAGATAAACCTCCCGCCGGTCTCGCGCTTCACTTTGACCGCGTCAGCGCGCACCGGTGCGTGTCTGTGTGAGTGTGTGAGATAGACACAGTTGGGGAGGTGTATACGTGTGTATGCGTGTGTGTGAGTGCGTGCGTGCGCGCGAGTGTGTGTGTGTGCTTGTGTGTGTGTGTGTGTGTGTGTGTGTGTGTGTGTGTGTGTGTGTGTGTGTGTGTGTGTGTGCGCGCGCGCCGTGCGTGTGTGTGACAGCCAGATCTCCTGCGCCGACTCCACGCTTTAATCCAAAGTGGAAAGTCGAAAGAAACAAGAACAACATAATCCTCCTCATCTTCATCATCATCATCAACATAAAACAACAACAACAACAACAACAAACGTGCACCGAGGTTCAGAAGTGGATTAGGAGCTCAGTGGCGATGAAGTTGAGCAGAAAATGAGCGGCTGCGACGCGGAGACTCGGGACGCGCGCGCGGTGTGAAACGGCAAAGGGAAGAAAAAACACAGGTACCAAGTTTGCGTGTTTTATTCTCTCTTTTTATTCATTTTTTTTGCTGGATTTTTCCACATTAGGCAGATTAGACAAGGTTCGTGTTGCCAGGATTAATCACTAAGAAGTAAACATTTCTACTAAAGCAGCAACATTACGCCTTGTTCCGTGGAATCACTACTGAAATACTGAACCGAACCTAATGCGCTCTCAGGGAAACCTTCAACCTTTTCCTTCCTTATAATCTACTGTACATGTTTATTGTTCAGTTGTTCAAGCTTTCAAGTTTCACTACATGCATCATTTTAGGCCAAAAATACTGATAAAATACAGTTAGGATATTTTGTTTATGCACAAAACAAGCCAAATGTCAGCAGCACAAGACACATACAATGATTACCATCTTTTACATGCCTTGTTTGTCACTATCACTGTCTATCTAATCAATAAGTGTGACGTAATAACTTCATTTTTTTTCTGAGTAGATTTCATCCCATGTATTTTACTTTTAGGTTACCTCTAAAATCCTCTAAAGAACAGACACATTAAATGCACCACTATACATTCTACAGTATATCCAGAGTTCCATTGAAGGCAATATGGAAAATCTTCATGGTTGAGAAATTGCATGAGCACATCAACATTCTTAACTTTTTATCATTGTGAATATGTAAGTGGATCAATTTTGGATCCGTTTATCAGACCTACAAGTTATTTGTTTATTTGTTATTTGTGAATATCATTTTCCAGGGTTTTACTGTTGTAGCTGTAATAGCTGGAGTTTCTCACTGATTTGTGGATAAATTAAACATGCAATCTAGCTTGATGTAATAGCTTCTTGCATCATTTTTTATTTTTACATTAGATTACCGCGTGTCTTTGTTTGTTTCTTTGCCAGGGTGTTTTTGGTACAGAACTTTTTAAACTTTAGTTTATACATGAATCAAGATCAATAGATGGCAAAATTTGGCTTTAAATATTTTATGTTAAACTGAAGCATGCAATCAGAATAAATACACAGCTATAAACATGGGTTACACACACACACACACACACACACACACACACACACACACACACACACACACACACACACACACACAGTTTTCATGCAAAAATTTCTCTGTTTTTTAATAGGATGAGATCTTGAGTATTGTATCGGTCCCTGTGCCATGGTTTTATCATCTGGAATCAAATAGGTTTAATCTGAAGCACAATAATTTAATAACAAAGAGAAGCAACGTAAATTCAACGTACATTAAATGAGGTACAAACGATGTGCTGAATATCTGATTAGTGGAATAATGCTGATATAAAATGAACGTGAATGTGCATTTGTGCAGTTTTTTGGCATTGGAATTATTTAAGACTTGTTGATGTAGAGCACAAAATGTTGTTTCTGAGGTTCTGGTATGTAATGAGGTGATTAGTAGCTGCTCCTGTCACATGAACACTTACTACAAGCTTCATAAACACTAGACCAACGAGACTAATCAAACTCTTGTAAGTGTTAATCAAACACTCGTTATTCGTTCGGCTCTCGGGAGTCTAATGCGGTTCGCGTTACACGTGTGTAGCCACGTGTGTATTACCAGATCATTTGGATCATTTATTTCCAGGCTGATCACATTGTAAAAGCCAACAATTGACTCTAAACCAATCAGACAGCTGGTATGTGAGAATCGCTTTCACCGAACACTTGAAAGCACAAAAAGCTGAAAGATGATGAGATCGAAGCTGAAATGATGATGAGGGTCAGCGGTTTGTTCGGGGTGTTGAACAAGTACATAGAGAAGACGGCTGGAGATGAACAAACGAAGACGTTACCGTCTCAGCTTCATTGTTGCTCTGCAGTTCTTTTGACACTCTTAGACGAAAAGGTTTTATCTGGAATATCAAATATATAAAAAGTTCTGGATAGGACCATTTTTACCTGAAAAAAAAAACGACAACTCTAGAGAATTCTTCACAGCTTGTAGATTAAGATAAGTTTCGATCCAGAACTTTTTCTGAGTTTATTTATCATCGTGGGTTTAATTGTTAAATTGTTGTTTTGTTCTTTACCGTAAAACTATTAAAAATATACGGTAGAAAATATTACGTCACCGACAGCGTAAATACGCACAGTAGAATTACGATTAGAGTAATAAATCGAATTTATATTAGCAGTATAGAATAGAGTATAGAGTTTGACACAAATATCACTCAGAAAAGGAAAATAATTAAAGAACGTACACTTTAATCCTTTAAATGTGCATAGTGTAAGGATTAAAGAAATAGGTGAAGTACAAGAATTAACTCAACGACCGTTAAAGTGTTAAAGTGTTCAGTAATAAGATTTAGTTCTTTAAACTTGCATTAAACATCACATAAGCATTAAACATCAACATCAACATCAGCAAACTTTTTTTTGATGTAAAAGACCATTATGAAATTTCTCAGAGTAATATAAATCCAGGGAGGCACGGTGGCTTAGCGGTTAGCACGTTTGCCTCACACCTCCAGGGTTGTGGGTTCGATTCCCGCCTCCGCCTTGTGTGTGTGGAGTTTACATGTTCTCCCCGTGCCTCGGGGGTTTCCTCTGCGTACTCCGGTTTCCTCCCCCGGTCCAAAGACATGCATGGTAGGTTGATTGGCATCTCTGGAAAATTGTCCGTAGTGTGAGTGAATGAGAGTGTGTGTGTGCCCTGTGATGGGTTGGCTCTCCGTCCAGGGTGTATCCTGCCTCGATGCCCGATGACGCCTGAGAAGTTCGGATAAGCGGTAGAGAATGAATGAATATAAATCTGTCTCTTTGAGCTAAAAGGCTTCTTTGCAGTCATTATAAAACCTTTTTGGCCTTTTGACCTTCTTTGCCGCTAAGAACCTTATTGTTCTGTACAGAACCCCAGTGAACCCTTTTCCTAACAGTGTTCTGAAGAAATATTGTGTCTCTAATAAAGATGGCTCAGTAAAGTCTGTGTGAATTTTCACTGAGGTTAAAGAGCTCCTAGATATCCCAGTCAGAGTCGGAGTCAGAGTCAGAGTCGGATCATCAGGGTTTATTTCCCCACGTGGCTTCTCACAACAGCGTTAATAAAACATCTATTAATGTGACTGGATGTCTGTCGTTGTTATGAGCGTATAAAGTGCACATTTATGTAATAAATGGCTGTTGGATTCTTCCCTGTAGGTCTTTTTGCCTTCGAATCGAGATCATGATTCTTAGACTGAGGAGCAATAAGAATATTTATTATATTATTTATTATTTATTATACATACCTACATTACATAACTGTAGACGAGTGCAGGAGCTCCATCTGTGTGTTGAGTCACTGATTTACTGCACCTGTGAACACCAACTGCAGAAAGCCTACAAACATAACAGCTATATCGAGTCTAATCTAATCTAATCTAATCTAATCTAATCTAATCTAATCATTTTACTTATAAAAGGTAGTTTCAATCTAAAATCATATAAAAAATGCCGAGAACAATTTGTGCATTTTATGTTAAGTGAAATTTGAGTGAGATTTTTACAATTTAAAGTGAAAGCAAAGCAGCGGTGTTTCTGATCACGAGCCCGGTGTCGATAAACTTTACGTCTTACGTGTAATTCATCACAACACGCATTCGCTTGTGTGTGGAACACGAGTAAAGCTCCTAGAGAAAGTCATTACATGTGTGTGTGTGTCTTCACTGCTAGGAGATTAAAAGAAGAAGAATCCTTTGCTTGGAATTTTATGAATTCAAGTCCACAATCTTTTTTTTAATAAAAATATTAAAAATAAAACACACGGACGCATCAAACATTTAGAAAATGAGCCCAAAACATTGAGTATTCTTGGTCAAAAAAAATTAATTAATTAATTAATTATTTATTTAATTAATTAAATTCAGAAGGACTACATTTTTAAATAGTTATTAAAAATAATTAGTAATTATTTTTAATAATTTATTCTGTGCTTTGAGTGTGCGTGTGCGTGTGTGTGTGTGTGTGTATGTGTGTGTGTGTGTGTGTGTGTGTGTGTGTGTGTGTGTGTGTGTGTGTGTGTGTGTGTGTGTGTGTGTGTGTGAGGTCATCTCTTACTCAAGAATTGTCTTTTAAAGACTGAATCGTCTTTTCAAAACAATTTGAATATAATTTTTTTACTTTAATGTTAGGAGGTTAATATGGTTTAGGACACACACACACACACACACACACACACACACACACACACACACACACACACACACACACACACACACACAGAGTTATATAGAGACTTGCTGCTGACATTAAAAAGACATTGCACAGTTCTGTACTCTGTTTAACATCCAGCTTAAGTGCACATACTTCAGGTCTTTAAATTGATTTAAAGCCAACAGAAACATTGACTTCGCTATTGGATTTTTTTCCTGCTTCTAAAAGACCCCTGAACGCTCAAACGTCTTCATATTAACCCAGAGTAGATAAATTCAAATTCAGAATTGTTGACATGAATATATTTCACATAATGGCACTTACAGGCAGTGAAGCCTTTGTTAAGAAGAAGCTGGTTAAATAACTAATCTAGACACGACTGCTTACGGCGTTCGTCACGAACCCACGGTTCACGCGTCTCGGAGAAATTCTGACGAAGTGGGATTTCGATGCCTGTAGAGGTTTGTGAAATCTGGATGCATTGTGCAGCTCAACAAAACAAACGTCCGTCAAAGCCGTAATGAATTAAAAGCGTAGGCTGCTGCTGGTCAGACGGCCAAAAGACCGAAGCGTCTGCTTTTTTCTTCGACACAACATTGGGTCATTTACCATGTGACTCATTTTAGTTTTAGTTCATTTCAGTTCATGTTGAAGGACAGTATAAACTATATAATACACAGTATAACTCTTGTAGAGGGGTCTGAAGTGTGAAACGTTACTGCGACCAGCCAAATGTGTTTTATTCCTCTGATACCACAAGAACTTGTCAACATGAACAATTTCATACAATATTTACATTTAATGCTGTGTTCTATGTAAATATAGTTCCTTTATAGATTTATTTAGGTTTAAGACGCTAGAAAAGGCTGTTTCTTCACTAGCCTGTCTTTTATTCCACTTAAAGGTGCGGTGCACGATGTTTGAAAGCCAGTGTTGACATTTGAAATCACCAAAACAAACACGCCCCTAACCCAAATGGGTGTCACCCTTGTTTTGATAGCTCCACCCACACATACATACGTAACCCAGGCTATTATGGCGGAACCTGCTGGAGCAGCTGGCCGAAGGGATATTTTTATCAGTAAATGAACACAATGAGTAATACTAAGGTAATACAGATGTGTTTTTGTAGTACTGTGTGTTGTAGCATGAAAGGTTCAGCTCCATTTCACGCGGAAGACGACGTTCAACACCTAGAACCCGAGGCAGAGTTAACGGCAGAGGGCTAATGTCAAACACTCACTCCACCGCATATTGACAAGACACGCCCCTTTCTGCTCATTGGCTACACGTTTGTTTTGTTAGTCGGCCCGACTCATCATCGTGCACCGCACCTTTAATGTTAATAAGCAAAAAAAAAAAAAGAAGAAGAAGAAGAAAAAGAAAAAACACTACATGAAGCCTTAAATGTTCAGCTTTACCCCTGACACTTTAGACTCCTACCATAAACATCTGTTTATGTGGTGCATCAGTCAGTCAGATCCCTGTGAATTACAGTAGTTACTATAGAAACGATAACATATTAGAAAGAGCATGTTTATTTAATCATTTGCTATATGCTCTTAAAGATGACTCATTAACATCCTGAGACAAGGAATTTCTCACAG